>NC_133654.1:30672264-30908913 GCF_009905375.1 Apium graveolens | reverse complement strand
AACACGCGCTAATATTCACGCAAGTATACGCGTTCGCAAGTAATATAGAATACTTTCTAGTTCGTTCCCTCAGAGACTCAGACTAAATTATTGTCTAATTAAACTCACTCACCAATGTATGATTACTTCTCAATGTTAAGATACTAACACTTAAAATTGTTGATTAAATATTAACTATAATTAACTACTTAATTAATCACTTAACTAACACTTCAATTTATCAATAATAAAACACTCATGAGATCACAACTTCATTATTACTTCCTTCTATAGCCATTGTTATTACCTTTAGCATGTGACAGTGATGATATTAATCGAATAACACGAAACTGATAAAAGCCAACTTTCATTGTACTAATACCATTCTACCAAGCATCCACAATTAAGATATAAGTTGAATAGTCATCAATTATGTTGAGTTCCCATATGTCTACAGAAATTGACAACACAACGATTTAAGCACAAGTTATTCCTTTTGATTACATAGGGCAAATAAAACTGTTAGAGTTACCCACTAATCATGCACAACGTACATGAACCTATGCTAGCATGGCAAGTTCTAAATCTCAAGATCCACCGTCGCTTCACAAGAGATTAACACCATATCTTATATATTCGCGACGCACATAAGACGAATACGCACAACCAATACTAGATACCATGCAATCATCACACACTAAAGTATTAAACAATTAACTAAAGAATTCCATAATAAATCCGTTGCAACCCCATGATCACGATTAGCCCACAATAGCACTTATCGTCATCATGGGTTCATATGAAATCATGATAAACAAACACAAGAAAATAATAACTAAACTAATTATATTAAAACAGAGTACGTCACAAGAGTAAATAAGTTCAAAGCAAGAAAACTAGCATCCAACGTTACAACGAAACAAGAATCACAAGAAGATATGCTTCCTCTTCGTTGCGGTGTGCTAAATCGGTCTTCATCCTTATCTCCTTCGCTCCTTGCGTAAAAACACAATCTTCTTCAATCCACACTTGTGAAAACGTCTCAAATCTACTTATATAATAGTCCCATAAAACTCAGATTACATAGAAGTGGAAACCAAACAGAAGTAGAAGTCCTAAAATAATTTGTCTTTTTTCCCGACCCTGCGCGGCCGCTCAGCCTAGCTGAGCGGGCGCTCAGCTTGCTGCGCGGCCGCTCAGCAATGCTTAGCGGGCGCTCAGACCTCTACTGGAAAAATTCTGATTTTGCTCCGTTTCTTCGCCGTAATCTGCCCGTTTCTTTCCTCTCGCAATGGTGAACACATGCCAAGGCTTATTCTTGATGATTCCTCCCCCGAAATGCAACTAAAACCCTGAAATGCATAAACACTAGAAAAACGTATCAAATACACAAAATACTTGATTTCAAGACACCAATTTAAGCCATTTTAAGACGCTCTAAGTGGTATAAAATGCCACTTATCAGTTGTCAAATTTGAGTCCTTCATGATGTCCCTCATCTGTTAGTCCATCAATCTTTTTATCATCAAACACAACATGCACAGATTCCATGACAATGTTGGTTCTTAGATTGTAGACCCTATATGATTTTCCAGCAGAATAACCAATAAATATTCCTTCATCAGCCTTTGCATCAAACTTTCCTTTGTGATCAGATTGATTCCTTAAGATGTAACATTTGCAACCAAAGACATGCAGAAAGTTTAAAGTTGGTTTTCTTCTCTTGAATAATTGATAGGGAGTCATGACTTTTGCCTGATTGATTAGAGAAATATTCTGAGTGTAACATGCACAGTTAACAGCCTCAGCCCAAAAGTAAGTTGGGAGTTTTGACTCTTCAAGCATTGTCCTTGCAGCTTCAATTAGTGATCTGTTCTTCCTTTCCACCACACCATTTTGTTGTGGGGTCCTTGGAGCTGAGAACTCATGCATGATCCCATTTTCTTCACAGAACAACTTCATGGTTGAATTTTTGAACTCAGTTCCATTGTCACTCCTAATATTCCTTACTTTGAAATCAGGATGATTGTTGACTTGCTTGATATGATTGATAATGATTTCACCGGCTTCATCCTTTGATCCAAGAAAATAAACCCAAGAAAACTTTGAGAAATCATCTACAATCACCAGGCAATATCTTTTTCTTGAAATTGACAATACATTGACTGGTCCAAAGAGATCCATGTGTAGCAGTTGTAATGGTACATCAATTGCAGATTCAAGCTTCTTACTGAATGATACTTTCTTTTGCTTTCCTTTCTGAAAAGCATCACACAGTCCATCCCTTGTAAATTCAACTAGAGGCATTCCTCTAACTAAGTCCTTTTTGACTAGATCATTCATTGTCTTGAAATTCAAATGGGACAGCTTCTTGTGCCATAGCCAACTTTCAACTGCACTTGCTATGCTGAAAAGACAAGTAATGGATTCTGCATCTGTAGAGTTGAAGTCAGATAAGTACACATTCCCTTTTCTAACTCCAGTTAGAACCACTTTATTGTCCTTTTTACTTGTGACAATACAGACTTCAGAATTGAAGGAAACAGTATTTCCTCTGTCATATAGTTGACTGATGCTCAATAAGTTGTGTTTGAGACCATCAACCAATGCAACTTCATCAATGATGACATTTTCTTTTGAAATCAAGCCATATCCCATAGTGAATCCTTTGTTGTCATCTCCAAAGGTTATGCTAGGGCCAGCTCTCTCCTTAAACTCTGTGAGCAGGGTGAAATCTCCTGTCATGTGTCTTGAACAGCCACTGTCCAAGTACCATAGATTCCTTCTTTTTTCCTGCACACAACAAAATCAATCAAGTTGATTTTGGTACCCAAGTTTCCTTGGGTCCAGCCTTGTTAGTCTTTTTCCTAGACTTCATTCCTCCTGCATCTTTTGACTTAGGTAACTTTGGGTCAACCTTGATCTCATATGTGGTTGGTTGAAGTGTAGGGTTAGTCACAGAATCATTTAGCACATTTGATTGAATTTGATAAGGCATAGATTGTGCAAATATGTTATTCCACAGAGGCATATTGTATGGCATTTGAGGCATACTAAATGCAGTAAAGTAAGGATTATTAATATATGGCATGTTTGCAAAATGTGCATGGGGATTCTGATGAGACATAACAGGCATGGCATGCAGAGGTGACATAGACATATTAGGCATGGAGGGATTTGAAGACATGGGAGTATTTTTAACAGATTTGCAATTATCAGATAGGTGATTAACACTTTTACAATGCACACAGCTTTTTCTAGGAGCATACCTATCAGGTGTGTAATTGTTATGTTTATTAATCCCTACCTTCCCATTTCTTTTAGATTTTCTTTTAGTTTCCTTCTTATCCTCAACCAACTTAAGCCTATTTTTCAGCTGATCTAAAGTCATGTGTCATATATTCACCTTACTGGCATCTTTGGATGTGCTGGCTCCTTCTTTGACAAAGTTCTTGAAAGTTGAATCATCCTTCTTATTGAGATTTTTATTTTTAAAATTACTTGCCTGTTTTAATTGATGGGCCTTCAACGGATGCTCATTTTCTTCCTTCAACGGATAACTTTCATCATCCGTTGATTCCACATCTGTTGACAATCCAGCAATTAATTCTAACTCCTTTTTGTTTTTCTTCCAGGCATTCTCACAGAATGATTCAATTCCCTGAACCTTGGCAATCTGAACACTAACATCCCTAGATGTTTTCCAGGCCTTGATTACCTCTTGCTCACTTTCTAACTGTTTAGAAAGAATTTCTACTTTCTTAACAGCTTCTTCTAGTTCACTCTCAATAGTCAAGCATTTAATCTTTATCTTTTCAAGCTCAATTACCTGATCCTCTAACACAGCATTCCTATCACTTAAAAATACATTATTCTCTTTGATCCTAGTGTTTTCTTTAGCTAGTGATTTCAGGGAAACACGCAAATGATATAATTCATTGGACATATCATTTATGGCTTCATTGCATTCATGTTTAGAAAGCTGAGAGAGATCAGTAGTAATTACCTGGTTGCTTGATGAACTAGTTTCATTTTCATCAAAATTAACCATCAGGGCTAGGTTGACATATTCCATATCATCATCTTCATTGACCCCATCTGCTGCCCAATCATCTTGAGTGAGAAAAGCTCTTTCCTTTTGTTTGAGCAAATCAAAATACTTCTTTTTGTAATCAACTTGCTCAAATTTCTTTTTATCAGAGGTTGGCTTCCTACACTCACTTGCAAAGTGTCCACTCATGCCACAGTTATAACATTTGAACTTGGATTTGTCCACCATATTTTTGTTTGGCTTAGTGAATTTTGTATTTTTCCTGAACTTCATCTTTGCAAACCTCCTGGACAGAAAAGCCAGATGTTCATCAATATCATCAGAGTCATCCTGACTGGAATTGTCTTCATCCTCAGCTACTTGCTCTTTACCCTTGCTTGATTCTGATTTGCTTGTGCCAATTTTGAGACTTGGCATTGTCTTTTCCTCATTCCTGGCTTCAACCTTCTCACTGTCAGCTACAAGTGCAACTGATCCTCCTTTTCTCTTTCCCTTTTCCAACAGCTCATCTTGCTCCATCTCAAGTTCATATGTCTTCAAAATTCTATATAATCTTTCAAGTGTGAAGTCCTTAAAATCTTGAGAATTTCTTAGAGAAACAGTCATAGGCTTCCATTCCTTTGGTAGAGACCTTAGAAATTTTAAATTGGAGTCCTTGACTTGGTACACTCTCCCATACAGCTTCAATCCATTCAACAGTTTCTGAAATCTGTTGAAGGTATCATTCAATGATTCTCCTTCTTCAAAGTGAAAATATTCATACTGTTGAATGAGAAGCTGCATTTTGTTTTCTCTAACTTGCTCAGTGCCTTCACAGATAAGCTGCACAGTATCCCAAATTTCCTTAGCAGTTTGGCTGTTGATGACACTGTCAAACATATCTTGATCCAGGCCATTAAACAGAATGTTCATGGCTTTCTTGTCCTTGTGGACCTCTTCAATATCTTCAACAGTCCATTCTGCCTTTGGCTTGGGAATAGACTGTCCAACAGCAACTGTTGCAGTAGCAGTTGTGGCCACCTTGTGTGGGATGTGAGGACCATTTTCAATGCAGTTGATGTAGCTTTCATCTTGAGAGAGAAGATGTAAATGCATCTTCACCTTCCAGTGATGATAGTTATCTCTTTCCAGGATTGGAATCTTTACACCAATATCCTTCTTACTCATGATGTTAGCAGAATAGATCTTTAAACTCTTTGTATGTTAAGAGTAAGCTCTGATACCAATTGTTATTCCCAGTGGACTAACAATGAGATTTACAGAAGGGGAGTTGAATGTAAATTTCAAAACTTTTTCAAGTTTTGAGCAGTTTCTAAGGCTAAGCGTTTCTGAGAACAAGTGTGTGTGAATTGCTTGAAGCCAATGCAGACAGATATATATTCAAACACAAATGTAAAGAACACAGAGAACTTAAAAACTTTTCTGGTGGATTTGTTGTTCCACCAGAGATGTGTTATTTCAGAAAATCTGTAATTCAAAGAATTAAATCACAGCTGCTTCCTAGTACAAACTAGATGATTTTCTCTCTGGATTTTTCTAAACAGCTCTGGAAAATTCATATCTAATTACTAGCTGCTACTTGGTTTATATATCACCAAGTTTACAAGTGAAGACAAAACTGTAAAATACAATTAAAAAGGCTCTTCACATGTTTCTTCTTCATTTCTCTATCCAATGCAATCTAGGATAATCTGTGAATCTTTGAATACTTCCTTGTTTGTACCAGAATGGAAATGCTGCATTTTCTTGATTCCTCCAAGAGGCTTCCACATTCCAGTTTGTCTCTGTCAAACCATGTACCTCTGTCAGCTTATGAATTGTCACTATCAACTGCTAATGAACTAAGCATCCGTTGAAGCTTTATCCGTTGATGCATTATCAGTTGAAGTCTTTATCCGTTGAAGCACTTATCCGTTGATGAATATTATCCGTTGAAGCATTAGAGACATCCGTTGAACCTTTGTTTCTTATCCGTTGAAGGTCTTCAATATCAGTTGATACTTCTTCACTTATACAAAATTACAAGGCATGAAATATTTACAATTAGCCCTCCTATTTGCATATCCACTAGTAGTCAACATAACTGATACTTTCCTACAACATCTAAGAATTACAATTTAAATTCAGAGAATCAAATGTGCTACAATACTAAACTTATTGCTAAGTAAAGCTACTCCTTCAACGGATAGCCAATATGGTCTTATCCGTCGAGGCTACAAACACTAGATTTCTACTTAAGTATTTTGTTTAACTTATCATCAAACTAATACACATATTCTTAACATTATAACAGGAAAGAAAAGAAGAGATAATCATAACAACAACAATATACACCCTCTAAAGTCTTTTTGTTAATTTATATATATAAAAAATACATTTGATATTGAATATAGGAGTATGATACCAAAATAAATATATTACTGCACTTGACTCCACTAATTGTTTTTGTAAAAAAAATTAGTTACAAGTTACAATCATGATTGTAAAAATCGGTAATCGGTACTAATCGATTTGGGTACCGATTAGGGATTAATTGGGTAAATATTAGGTATGAAATATGGACCAGAATGACTGAAACAATATTAAAAAAAATTGTCAGCGAATCAATATTTAATTTGAGTAATGCGTACAAAATTATTTCTCAAAATTATTACATTTACCAAGTTTTTAATATTATCACTTTAATATCAATACTTCAAACCATATAAGTTTATATCATGAAGTTCAAACCGTTATGCAAGT
This sequence comes from Apium graveolens, assembly GCF_009905375.1. Classification (NCBI taxonomy): domain Eukaryota; kingdom Viridiplantae; phylum Streptophyta; class Magnoliopsida; order Apiales; family Apiaceae; genus Apium; species Apium graveolens. The sequence continues at coordinate 30,902,141 of NC_133654.1, read as the reverse complement.
TGCACCCGTAAAACTTTTATATATAGAGTTTGGGTAACATTAATTTTTTAAAAGAGTATTTTAAATGAAAAATATATATAATCACTTTTTTCATCCGATTTAATATTTATATTATTTTTTTATAACCTAATTTGAAATCTTTTATAAGTGGTTTTATTATGTCTATTTTAGTTACCTAAATTTTTTATCATCTTGATATTTTTTATTAACCCAATTTTTATTAATATTATATTATTTAAATTATATAGATATATATATTTGTATTTATATTGAAAATCCTGTATAAAATATAATTGTATTTATTACAATCTATTGAAACATCTCAATTTCATCATCATTCAATTTTTTTAATTATTTCAATTGAAGCACATTAATTAAATCATATGAATATTAATTTTCATTTATATTAAATTTTATTAAAAATTAATATATTATATAGTTTTGACCGGTCGATCAGTACTTACAGTGGATCTAAACCATACAGATTATATATTAAATATAATTTACTTATTATTCGAGTTCAAATTATATATATATATATATTAAATAATAGAGTCTACTTTCAACTCGAATTAGATACATATCAATATTAAATAAAATTTTATTTATTATTTCTAATTTTTAATTATTATCAAATTAACTCTTTTAATTAATTTAATATTATTTAAAATTTTAACAAATTTATAATATGTATTAATATAAATTCTCAGTCCTATAAAAATTTAATACAAGAAAACTTATACACATATTAAAAAAAATTAATATAAAAAATATACTTACTTCAATATTTATATATTTTCCCCTTCATTGAGCACTTTTTTTAAATAGTTAAAATTCAGTCAAATTAGCATGTATCAAGAATATTAAAAAAACTCTTCACGAATCTGTCGTATGTTAGTTGTCATTATTAACGTCGTTAAGTATATTTGACGGAAATGTGTATATGATATGTAAATTGGAGAAATAATTTAAAGTATGGGATGTAAACTCTAACTGATTAAAGCCATAATAGTAAAGTGATAATTTTAAAAATTCTGAAGATGTGAAGTGAAAATTACTCAATTTTAAATCAAGACCTGGTGAACATTTTCATTCCATGTATCATGTGTGGGATCTGAGATTAGCGAATAATTCTACATGATTTGAGGCACAAATGATTGTAGCATTTTATAAGAAGAAACGACTATTAATAAACTGATCATTGCTGAAGTTGATAAATCAAAACTTGTGATAAAAAAATCGAGCAACATTTCGAGCATTACTTAAAGTTTCAATGAATTTCTGATTCTAGAAGATGCAACAATTATAAAAAGTGCTTCAGGTGAAGATCTTTTTTATGCTCACTTAGGGACTCTGTTCTATCAACCTTAGTTGAGAACTTTGCATGAATGATGTAATTAGCATGAATGACGAATTAATAGTGGTTGCCTATGTGCGAAGCACTCTAGGTAACGAGATCATGTGTAGCAAGAAAAGTCATGTCCAAGATAATCGTGTTACAGATGGTAAAACATAAACTCTAAACGATGATATAAGAAAAGTTTAGTCATCAATATATGTATGTATATTATATTATTATCTATAAGCATGGTCTCAGTTTTTTTTTTATCGTATCGTAGGTAACCCGCAGCCGCTACCCTTCGGGTGCGCACTGGGTAAACCCTACGGGCTCACGCAATAGCCTGCAAACCACGTGAACCAAGGTAAACCGCATTTAAGCGACAGGCTCTGACTCAGGAGGCATAATCATAAATTCTCCTCCCGTGGGATTCAAACCTGTGACCAAGAGGACAATTTTCCTTCTTTAACCAATCGAGCCAACCCTTGCGGGCGTCTCAGTTTTTTTTTTTTTTTTAGCATGGTCTCAGTTTGCCTCCACTGATATGCCTTATTCAATTTTATTTAGTAATTGGTAGTCCTATTTCATGTTCGGGAACTAGAAAATGTTTAGCATTATAGTTGTCATTCAGTAACACTACGTGGTTCATATTTACATAACAACAATGTTTAAATAAGTGCCGATAAATTTTACTTTGTAGTTGTGTGCTCTTGTTATGAAATTACTAGGGAATATGCCCGTGCTACGCATACGGGGAATAATTTAGTTATTTTTCTGTAATTTTTATAATTTGATTAAATACATAAAATATTAGAAAAAATACGATAATAAATTCCATGATAATTAAAAATCTTGAGGTAAAACATAAATATGAAAGTCAAAATATCAAAATATCACAAATAATGTAAACTTAAGGATTAAACTAATACTGTATTATGTCATCTATTCAATAACAAAGAAATTCATACTTAAGTTCATCAAATGGAGGTATGAATAGTGGTAGAATCGGAAAATATGGAAAGTAATAACAAATTTTTCATTTTTAATATAGAAATTTAAATTAAAATATAATTTATCTTATGATATTTACAAAAATATTATTTAATATATTATATTTATATTATGTCTTTTTAATACTTAAAGTCAATATTATTTTTCATATGATAGGATTATTTAATTTTAAAAATAACGTATATGAAAATGACATAAAAAAAATGGGCAAAAACATATAATTGAAATAAAAAATTTAATTTTAACTTTTCACATTACATATTATAAATAAGGAATGTCGTCCGAGATCATATTGAGCATGTGCTTAAACATATTTTGTGTTCGAGTGCATGCAATTAATGTTTTAATATAAATATAATAATATAGAAAGTTAATTTTTTTAATTTGATTTTAGTCATAAAATTCATTTGAGTTGCAATGATATGTATGCATACGAACATACTTATTCTTAAGCAGACTCCTTTTTAATTATCAATGCACAAAATGTTACTTAGCAAAAATAAAATGTTGTTTCAACTCAGCAATCGTAACCAAGCTTTCGAAGTTTCGAGGAAAGGGAGAGGTTGTTGTCGGACAGTGAATTGATAGAAAATGAGCATATGTAGGGTTGTAATTCGAGTCGAGTCAAGTTCGAACTTTTTTTGTCAAGCTTGAGCTTTTTTTTGTCGAGTCAAGTCGAGTCGAAAATTATTCAAACCTAAAATATGTGTTCGAGCTCGACTCGTGTAATATCCAGTGTTGTAAAAGATGGAAATCGGAATTAGTCGGTAGAGGCACCAATTGATTAATTAATTGGGTGATTAATTAGTTAAATCGGTTAAATCAGCGATTTTTAGCAACTAATCGGGTGATTAATCAAATCGGCAGAGCACTTTTTAGTGATTAATCGGTTAAATCGGTGTTTTTTAGAGCACTGGACTAATATCTAGTCGAGTTCGAGGCGTTCACGAGTTTTCAAGGTTAACGAGTTTTCGAGTTTAACGAGTTTTCGAGTTTAACGAGTTTTCAAGTTTAACGGACTTTTATCGAGTTTTCGAGCTTTAATCGAGCCTATCGAGCTTTATCTTAATTATTCATAAAAAATTAAAAATTATTTTATTATTATATTTTTTACTACATTGTTTTCCCAAATTTAACTTAAAAATATTTTTTTCCCAATTTAAAATGACAAATAAAGCAATAAATTTAAAATAATATACTTTTAAAATATTATATATTTAGAAATCAACTAATTAAAATATTAAAAATAAATAAATTACATATTATAAAATAAAATATAAAAAAAATGAGCCGAGCCGAGATCGGATTTGAGTCTTATCAAGTCGAACCCGAGTCGAGCCTAAAATTACTCGACTCAACTCAAATTTTTAATCGAGCTCAAAAATCTGTTGAAGTCGGAGTCGAGTTCAAAAAACTGACTCAAATTACAAGCCTAACTATATATGAGAGTTTGGGACGGGACGGGACCACATGGCACATGTAAAGTATAAAGTATATAGATGTTTATAGATCGATTTGTAGTCATCATTTTTGTTAAAGAAAATTAACAACAATAATAATTAAACAAACGAGGATGATATATTCGAAATATCTTAAGTTGAGATTGCGGATGTCAAAGCATGCTGCAATTTGAAGTTGAGAACTATCATTTGATTAGTTAATTAATGGTTCATATTTATTTATCTAAATATATTTTATTACTAACACATTCCCCGTACAGTTTATCTTTTGAATCCTTAAATTTTATGTAAATGTGTGAGAAAGGTGCCAGTAAATTAATAGATCATTAGTAATACTAATGTTTCCGACTTGAGTACCATTAGAGTACAACTTATATATCCTAAAATTTTGCTTCTTCTAATTTAATTCTTAAATACGTATAGTTTCTTTAGCTAATTATTTTCACACCTACAGTTAATCACGCATATACTTACTGGAGAGACTTTTTTTTCATAAAAAAAGTAGACTTATAACTTTACAAATTAATTAACATTTAACGTATCCATTGTGCTCGTTAGATAGAGTTTTTCATAAAAAAAATAGATTTATATACCTTACAAATAAGTATCGATTCTAAGAAATTTTCGGCATGGATCATAATTGAAAAATGACATAGATCAATCCATATATCATTTAAACTATCCAATCATGCTCCCCCGATAAGTTTGATTGCATCAAAATAAAATAAAATTAGATCGCATTTGTCATTGCAGAAAAATTATCGCATTCAATTCAATAAAAGCTTATATATATAGTGCATTAGTGTATCAAAGTTGAATGTGAATCTATGTAGCGTTTGCATAAAATTAAACTAATGCCAATAAGCAATCTAAATAAGTGAATGGTAGTCAGCCTTGGCCTTCTCATTACCAAGTCACCGATACCCCCACTTGTTGTAAAATTTTCAGTTAGAGTCGCAACATCTGCTTTTCGTTACATACACAATCGCAGGATCTCGGAGACTTTTTCTCCTTGGACAACTAAGAATACCTAGTGTTTTCTCTTTGGTTTACACATTTGGATCGTTGCAAAACCTACCGTACAGTCCTTGTATTGTAGTATATAAATATAAAAGAGCCGAGGTATAATAAAAGCACCATTAAATTAATTAAACTTGGGATACCATGTATATTAAACTTGGTTAATTATAAATTCAATTATTAAACATATACTTAAACACAAATTAAGTTTGTAACTGATCGAAAACATGGACGAGTAAGCTAGAGCTCGAAATTAACTAGCACAAATTAAGTGCCGAGTTTAAACCCTTATTATACTCTCTAAATTTTTATAATTTAAATTTATACACGATGAGAACTACGTAGTGCTGGAAAATTTGTTAAAGATTAATGATGCAGTAGTAACTAAGCTACCGATAGACATATTGATCGAGTAGAAGGATCAGGGACTAGTAAATTGAATTTAATCACCATTAAATATTTGAAACAACTTTGTTAATAAGCTCTTGCAGGCTCAGCATGCAACGCTGATAGAAGTGCACCGTTATCATCACTGAACCAAATAATTAATGTTTGAACCCATAACATAGAATCGTTACTAGAAAATTTGTGAGCTTATAAAGATAAAAGATTCATATGAATTGAATAAATTGGTATGCACGCAAACAATGCAAAAAAGAAACAACACACTTTTATACAATAATAAAAAAACTAAAAGAATACAAGCCAGAATTAACATAAAAACTCAATACATGTGTTTTTATAATTTTTTTAAATTATTCTCATAATTTTACTTTTATTTACAGAATATACGTGTTATTAATAAAATATGTGATATTTTTTCATACATGATAAAAAAAAAATTATTCGTAAACATATATTTTTACAGGATAATTTGGAATTTTGAATTACTCTAGGGTTGTCATTATCCCTGTGAGATCATGTGCACATTAGCTTGTTTTGGTTTTTAATAATTTAATTACGTATACCGCAAAAAATATATTCAAATTAATGTTACGTTTTTGTCATTTTCACCTTGCCACCTCTCCAAAATATTGGCTTTAATGGCAGTGCAAAGGCATACGGAAGCCTCGAGGTTGACAACAATTGACAAGGCCTGCAGCATGTATTAAGACAATATATAAGTACAACAAAGACAAGCAATAGGTTTTTGGGTCTAGGGTTGTCATTATCCCTGTGAAATGTACACATTACTTGTGTGTTGTTTTGGTTTTTAATAATTTATTAAAACAACATAATAATAGACATAATCGAATAGATATTAATTAGCATCCCAAAATAGGAATTTGATGATAGTAGGTTCTTTACGGATCAGAACTACAAATGTAAGAAAAGAAAACACAACAATAAAATCATGCCATCCCTGCGTACGAACCAGGAAGTAATATCCAGCACGCGTGTTAATAGATTTTTAATATGATATAGGGCCCGTGCTTGTAGTATTTTTCAAAGTACTAATATTTTAAGCAGATAATATGGTTTCCGAAAAATACTTTTTTGCTAACTTTTTCAAATAAATAAATTATTCAGGTGATTGTTAAAATATAATTTTCATATACCCAAATCAAATATGCGTATCCCGTTGATAAAAATGGTCAAAAAATTGAAATTTGATATTCTTGTTAGAGGTCTTAAAAAAATGGCATTTTATAAAAAAAATTAAATTATTCTCATATTTTTACTTTCATTTAGGGAATACATGTGTTTTTAATAAAATATGTGATATTTTTTCACACATAACAGAAAAAAAGTATTCGTAAACATATAATTTTATGGGATAATTTGGAATTTTGAATTACTTTAAGGTTGTGAGATGTACTCATTACTTGTGTGTTGTTTTGGTCAAAATATATCCGAATCTTATTATTAATTAGCTTAATTCCCAAAAAGGAATGGGAAATTTATTATACCCTATGCACAAAAATAGAAAAAAAATAATAAAACAATGCTTTCTTTTCACGTTTTTGTCATTTTCACCTTACCACCTTTTCATTTCCTCTTCGTTTTTTTAGTATAAATTGATGCATGATACGTGTCTGCTTAAACAGTACATTATTCACAAGAAAAATATATACTCTCTGTAGAAGAAAAACTATGGCAGCTTCAGGATCAGGCTCAGGGTCAGGGGCAGGGGTGAACATGGATGAAGTCAGGAGAGAGTGTTTCAAGATAGGAGCAGATGTTGAAGTGTTTGTGTTCGGCTGGTTTCGTGCTAGGGTGACCGGCTACGAGCCGAATGACCATATTCTTTACATCCGATACTATCATCGCTACGATGACAACGGCCAGCGGCTTAATAACAAGTTGATATTAGTCAGGCCCGACCAATTCCACCCGAAGAAACGGTCGGGAATTTCGAGATAGATTCGTACGCGGACGCTTTTTGTGATGAGGGGTGGTGGGAAGGTACTGTGAAGGCAGTGCACCAGGGAGATAGGTACACTATTTCCTTCTCAAACTCTCTGATGGAAACTTCTGTGTACAAGGCCTCTGAGGTGAGGTTGCATAGGGACTGGAAGCTCGGAAAGTGGGTCCTTGGAACAGATGAAAAGGAAGTTGATGAGAATCAGGTAATTGATGAAGGTGAACGTGCTGATAATGATGGTGATGAGGATGAGGAAGGTGCTGCTGATGATGAGGAAGGTGGTGATGCTGATGAAGAGGAAGGTGCTTATGCTGATGATGAGGAAGGTGCTGGTGCTGATGACCTAGGTGAGCTGGTGGTTGATTACTTTAATCCGTTTGATCAGATCTCTGATGATGATGATGATGATGATGAAGGTGATTTCTTTCGAATAAAAAGAAAAGATGAAGAGGAGGAGGCTGATGAGGAGGAGGCGGAGGCTGGTGAAGATGATGAGGAGGTTGGTGAAGAGGAGGATGAGAAGAGCAGCAGTGACGACGATGATGAGGAGTAAACATGGGATCGAGTGGAGATGCTTGGGGCTGGATCTAGGTAGTACTGTTTTGTCTGAAGTTTAGTTATTATGGCTTGAAATAGAATAAGTACTTGAAGTGTTGGTTTATACGTAGTAGTAGTTCTTAAGAAGTTCTTAATTATGAAGCAAGCATAATGCATAAGCCATGTCTCTTGATTTCGTAATCACATCCTTTAGAATATCTCTAGCAGCTATAAGTTAATTTGTCCAACTCAACTCCCCTTGTCATAATGAAATCACACTGATCACTCGACTTTTCTGTTATTAGTTTCTCAACAAAACTCACCAAAACAAGTTGTGTAATTTTCAGAGCTCAATTAAGTTATGATCCATAGAGTGCAGCTTGCACATTCAGCCTTAAAATTCCAAATTATATTAAAACCCTTCGGTATTATCAAATTTTTTTGAATTGATATTGCATGTTCACGCCAAACTAAAATGCTTCTTCTCAATTGCTCTGATCGTTCAGGTGTTATTTTCTTGAATTTAATTCATTTTCTATTGATACATTCAACTTATAAATCAGATTCCTATGCCTCCTTTTTTAAAATTTATATTTCCTTGCTTGCCATAATAAAACAGCGAAATTCATTGAATAAGAATCCAATTTATATGAAATAGTCCTAATTAAGTCATGAGGAAGCAGCTACTCTTTTTCCTTCTTGATATCACCAATTAAGTGCAGGGGTGTGCATTCGGTTCGGTTAACCGAGAATCATATCGAATAACCGAAATAATTTCGGTTCGGTTAACCAAATTTCATATTTCGGTTCGATTTTCGGTAAAATAATTTGCAAAATTCAATTTTTCGGTAATTGGGTTATTAACCGCGGTTAACCTAAAAACCGAATTAATAACTGAATTGTTTATAAAATATAAATATATATTATTATATTAATAATATAATAACCACCTGCCATATTGTTACATTGCGGGAGTATTGCAGCTTTGACTCAATACGGACTGCACAATGCTTCATTGCGGACACTGTTTTGCTTCATTGCTGGAATTTTTTTCCTCTTCGTTTTTTTAGTATAAATTGATGCATGATACGTGTCTGCTTAAACAGTACATTATTCACAAGAAAAATATATACTCTGTAGAAGAAAAACTATGGCAGCTTCAGGATCAGGCTCAGGTCAGGGGCAGGGGTGAACATGGATGAAGTCAGGAGAGAGTGTTTCAAGATAGGAGCAGATGTTGAAGTGTTTGTGTTCGGCTGGTTTCGTGCTAGGGTGACCGGCTACGAGCCGAATGACCATATTCTTTACATCCGATACTATCATCGCTACGATGACAACGGCCAGCGGCTTAATAACAAGTTGATATTAGTCAGGCCCGACCAATTCCACCCGAAGAAACGGTCGGGAATTTCGAGATAGATTCGTACGTGGACGCTTTTTGTGATGGGGGGTGGTGGGAAGGTACTGTGAAGGCAGTGCACCAGGGAGATAGGTACACTATTTCCTTCTCAGACTCTCTGATGGAAACTTCTGTGTACAAGGCCTCTGAGGTGAGGTTGCATAGGGACTGGAAGCTCGGAAAGTGGTGTTGGAAAATATGGGTATAAGTCTCATATTGGTAAGTCATATTTTTGAGCATTATATACATCTGTGACTGATACATCTGTATCTGCTTGTTTTGTTGAGTAACAGATCGATGGACAACCAAACTGTGAACGATTCGATGAACATGACGGCTGATCCCAACGCACAGATCACTGGATCTGATGGGGTTCACCAGCAGCCGATTAACCCTAACGCACGGATCGTACGATCTGATGGGGGTCAAACGCCTGTTGGACATGTGCCTTCGGGACATGTGCCTGTGGGACACACTGTCATTGGACAGTTTAGTGTTCCTCTTGGACAGATATCGGCAGGATTCACTCCTCCGATCATACCTGCGGTGCCTACTGGTGTGCATACACCTGTATTACAGACGCACGTACCATCTGTTCCACCCGTGGTGCCTGCTGCACCTGTTATGCCAACTGTGCCTGCTGCACATGCTGAAAAACCTGAGAAGTTCAACGGAACGAACTTCAAACGTTGGCAACAAAAGATGCACTTTTATCTGACCACGTTGCATATGGATCGCTTCCTTAAGGAAGAACCACCGTTGCTCACTGCTGAGAGTAACATGCAGACTGTGTATGCTGCTGATGCTTGGAAGCACTCCGACTACATCTGTCGGAACTATGTGTTAAATTATTTGTCTGACTCGTTGTATAACGTATATAGCGCGAAGCCAACAGCTAAGGTCTTATGGGAGTCACTTGACCATAAGTATAAAACCGAGGACGCTGGGGCAAAGAAGTGGATTGTTGGCCGCTTTCTTGATTATAAGATGGCAGACTCTAAGACTGTGGTCAGTCAGGTGCAGGAACTGCAGGTGATCATTCATGACATTCATGCTGAGGGAATGGTCATAAGTGAGTCTTTCCAAGTTGCTGCTGTTATTGAAAAGCTTCCACCTGGATGGAAAGATTTCAAGAACTACCTTAAGCACAAGCGAAAGGAGATGTCTATAGAGGATCTTATTGTTAGACTTCGTATTGAAGAAGACAACAGAGGGTCCGAGAAGAAAGTTAACGTTGCCACTGAGAAGGCAAACATGGTGGAGCATGCTCAAAGCTCCAAGCCCAAGAAGGCTAATTCTGGTAAAGAGGCAAAGCCTGGTAAAGAGGCAAAGCTGGCACCCAAGGGAGGGATTTCGAAATCGAAATTTCAAGGGAAGTGCTACAACTGTGATAAAGTTGGTCATAGGTCTTCTGACTGCAAGAAGCCCAAGAAGCCCAACAAGAAGAAAGAAGCAAACATGGTAGAGAATATCTCCAAGGAGATGGGTGACATAGACCTCTGTGCTACGGTCTCTGAAGTGAACCTGGTCGGTTCTAATCCACGTGAATGGTGGATTGATACTGGTGCTACTAGGCATGTTTGCTCAGACAAGGCGGTTTTCTCTAGCCTCAAAGCTTCCGATGCTGGTGAGAAGCTCTACATGGGGAATTCAGCAACTTCTACCATTGAGGGTGAAGGCACGGTGATCCTGAAGATGACCTCTGGGAAGAATCTGACTTTGAAGAATGTACTTTATGTGCCTGATATTCGCAAGAACCTTGTGTCTGGTTCTCTGTTGAATAAGCATGGCTTTCGCATTGTAATAGAGTCAGATAAAGTTATTTTGTCTAAGAGTGGTATGTTTGTAGGCAAGGGTTATTTAACTGATGGGCTTTTTAAGCTCAATGTAATGTCCGTTAAGGACGATAATGAAATGAAGAATTCTTCTGCTTACTTGCTTGAGTCTCCTAATTTATGGCATGCTAGATTATGACATGTAAATTATGACACTTTACGACGTTTAAGTGCAAAAGAATACATACCTAAACTTACTATCGATCCAAAACATAAGTGTGAGACTTGTGTTGAGGCAAAATTAACGAGATCATCATTTAAACGTGTGAAAAGGAACACCAAAGTGCTAGACCTAATACATAGCGACATATGTGATTTAAAATTCGCTCCAACAAGAGGAGGAAACAAGTATTTTATTACATTCATTGATGATTGTACAAAATACTGCTATGTATATTTGTTGAAAAGCAAAGACGAAGCTATAGATAAATTTAAAATCTATAAGGAAGAAGTTGAGACACAACAAACTGAGAAAATCAAAACGATACGAAGTGATCGTGGAGGTGAATATGTTGAACCGTTTGGGGAATTCTGTTCACAACATGGTATAATCCATGAGGTCACTGCACCATACTCCCCTCAGTCAAATGGTGTGGCTGAAAGGAAGAATCGCACTCGGAAAGAGATGATGAATGCGATGTTGTTAAGCTCTGGGCTCCCACAATCGATGTGGGGAGAAGTCATCTTAAGCGCAAATAATATTTTAAATATTACGATGCGCAAGAATAAGGATGTAAGTCCTTATGAAATGTGGAAGAAAAAGAAACCAAGTTACCAACACCTGAAAGTGTGGGGGTGCCTTGCAAAGGTACTGATCCCTACACCGAAGAAGGTGAAGATAGGTCCTAAGACTGTGGATTGTGTCTTCATCGGATATCCTCCACACAGCACTGCATATCGGTTTCTTGTTCATGAATCCAAGATTCCTGATATTCAAAAGAATACCATTATGGAATCAAGGAATGCCTCATTTTTTGAGACGATATTTCCCTGTAATCCAGGAAACCAACAACCTACGACGTCTAAACGATCTCATGAGTCTGTAGATGACGATAATGAGAGTGACGAAAGTGAAGACGAAAATGTGGGGGTAGTGAGAAGGAGCAAAAGACAACGAACGGAGAAATCCTATGGATCTGATTTTATGACCTATTTGCTCGAAGAAGGTGACCCAAAAACTTATAAGGAGGCGGTTACCTCACCTGATGGGCCTATGTGGAAAGAGGCCATCAAGAATGAAGTTGATTCAATTATGCAAAATCATACTTGGGAATTAGTGGACTTGCCAACTGGTTGCAAACCATTAGGTAGCAAGTGGGTTTTCAAGAAGAAGTTGAAAACTGATGGCACTATTGATAAGTATAAGGCCAGACTTGTAATTAAAGGATACAAGCAACAAAAAGGCCTTGATTACTTTGATACATATTCTCCTGTAACGAGAATAACGTCCATAAGGATGATATTTGCTATTGCTGCAATGCGTAATCTAACTGTACATCAAATGGATGTGAAAACAGCTTTCCTAAATGGAGACATAGATGAAGAAATCTATATGGAACAACCTGAAGGGTTTGTTGTCCCAGGACAAGAAAGGAAAGTGTGTAGATTGGTGAAATCATTGTATGGTTTGAAACAAGCGCCTATGAAATGGCATGAAAAATTTGATGAGGTCGTGCTGGCCAATGGTTTCAAAATCAATGAATGTGATAGCTGTGCCTATTACAAGGATAACGAGAACAACTATGTCAAAGAGAATGACAATGGCTATTTCATAATGACACTATATGTAGATGATCTACTTATTACTGGAAGCAATGATAAAGTTATCAAATCTACAAAGGACATGTTGAAATCAAGGTTCGACATGAAAGATATGGGACTGGCAAATGTAATTCTGGGAATTCAAATTTCTAGAACATCAGAGGGTCTCGCATTAAGTCAACCACATTATGTTGACAAGATCCTTGAGAAGTTTCTTAAGGATGACTTTGAGAAAGCTAGGACACCTGTGGATATGACTTTGCACCTATCCAAGAACAAAGGTGTAGCTGTTTCCCAATTGGAATACTCGAGGATAATTGGTAGTCTGATGTACCTCATGAGTTGTACAAGACCAGACATTGCATACTCAATTAGCAAGTTGAGTAGGTTTACGAGTAATCCGGGAGCTGATCACTGGAAAGCGATTATAAGGGTACTAAGGTACTTGAGGGGAACTCGAGACTATGGACTGCACTATGACAGATACCCAGCAGTATTAGAAGGATATACTGACGCAAATTGGATATCTAGCAAGAAAGCACTTAAGTCTACGAGTGGCTATGTGTTTACATTAGCTGGAGCGGCAATATCATGGAAATCCTCAAAACAAACGGTGATAACTCATTCCACGATGGAAGCTGAGTTTGTGGCACTAGATAAATGCGTCGAAGAGGCTGAATATCTACGTCAGTTTCTGGAGGATATTCCAAGATGGCCAAAGCCTGTAACTGCAATAGGGATTCACTGTGATAGTCAATCCGCTATTGGCAGAGCACAGAGCACGATGTATAATGGAAAGTCTCGTCATATACGACGACGACACAGTTCCATTAGACAATTGATCTCAACCGGAATTATCACTATTGACTATATACCATCAAAGGATAATATCGCGGATCCACTAACCAAAGGGTTATCAAGAGAAGTGGTTGAGAAATCATCGAGAGGGATGGGCCTTAAGCCTATTGCTTAACGGCATCATGGTGGACACCCAACCATTGCTGACTGGAGATCCCAAGAACTTGGTTCAATGGGACAACTAAATCATGATGACCAAATCACTGTGGGGGTAACCTCTGGCCTGTTCCTATGATGAGGAAACAGTGAGACCCGTAAGGTACGAGGTTAAGCTTTGAGCCTTTAATGATCTTTGATGAATACATGGAGCTCAGGAGTGAACGCATGGAATTCAGTTGAGTAAACGCGGGTTACTCTATAAGATAAAGATCACCTATGTGGGAGAGAAGTGGGGCCGCTTCAAAGGAGAATTGCGAGGCACAATTCTTTAGAAACTTCTGCAGAACCAGGACGATGTTCCATGGCCAAAATGGACATACTCATGAGAGCTGAACGAGTCAGAAACGATATAGTGATAAGTATATCATCGTTTACATAAACGGTCGAACAGTTCAAGGACAAGCACGTCTACTGTCTACCAGTAAAGTCGGTATGCTTACTCGAGCGAAGGTTCAAGGAGCATTCTCTACCTATCGTATGCTATATCTGATCGAAGAAACTATCACCAAGTCAAACTCCGTGTCTGTCTGTCTGTCTGTCTGGTGTGTGCTACTAAGATCACCAATCTCACCCATGTGGGGGATTGTTGGAAAATATGGGTATAAGTCCCATATTGGTAAGTCATATTTTTGAGCATTATGACTAAAAGATGTGTGAGATATGATGATATTCTCTTAATAATGGAAATTATTATTTTCCATTAGAATTTGGCTCAAATATTATGGCATAAATTAATTTGATTTTGTTTCAGATTAATTGATATGGTGTATGTCTTGATATATTTAATCTGATTCTGTTTCAGATTATTTATGGAATAGAGTAGCTTGCAAGTATTACACTGATTCCATAATTAATGATATTTAATTATGAAAAAGAGTAGCGCACAAGTCTATCTACACCTATATAAACACCTCTAAGGCGTTAGGGTTAGACACACCAAAAACATATTCGCCTCTAAACACAAATCTCTCTCTCTCGGTGATAGTTTCGTGCCCGTTCAAGCTCGCTGAAGGTGCTCGTTATCCGTAACGCCGCCGCTACCTCGTTTTATCCTGGGAGGCTAGCGACTCGCACATACGGTGAGAGGCGAAATAGCTTTAAGGAGACAGTTTCAACTGGACTCGAGGATCTCTCTTCTGTTTATATCTTTTCTTCCTCCGTTTGATTTCGTTTACTCACGCACACACTTGTTTGATTATTTGTATTAATCACAGATTGTTTTCACAAGTGGGTCCTTGGAACAGATGAAAAGGAAGTTGATGAGAATCAGGTAATTGATGAAGGTGAACGTGCTGATAATGATGGTGATGAGGATGAGGAAGGTGCTGCTGATGATGAGGAAGGTGGTGATGCTGATGAAGAGGAAGGTGCTTATGCTGATGATGAGGAAGGTGCTGGTGCTGATTACCTAGGTGAGCTGGTGGTTGATTACTTTAATCCGTTTGATCAGATCTCTGATGATGATGATGATGATGATGAAGGTGATTTCTTTCGAATAAAAAGAAAAGATGAAGAGGAGGAGGCTGATGAGGAGGAGGCGGAGGCTGGTGAAGATGATGAGGAGGTTGGTGAAGAGGAGGATGAGAAGAGCAGCAGTGACGACGATGATGAGGAGTAAACATGGGATCGAGTGGAGATGCTTGGGGCTGGGTCTAGGTAGTACTGTCTGTTTGTCTGAAGTTTAGTTATTATGGCTTGAAATAGAATAAGTACTTGAAGTGTTGGTTTATGTACGTAGTAGTAGTAGTAGTTAAGAAGTTCTTAATTATGAAGCAAGCATAATGCATAAGCCATGTCTCTTGATTTCGTAATCACATCCTTTAGAATATCTCTAGCAGCTATAAGTTAATTTGTCCAACTCAACTCCCCTTGTCATAATGAAATCACACTGATCACTCGACTTTTCTGTTATTAGTTTCTCAACAAAACTCACCAAAACAAGTTGTGTAATTTTCAGAGCTCAATTAAGTTATGATCCATAGAGTGCAGCTTGCACATTCAGCCTTAAAATTCCAAATTATATTAAAACCCTTCGGTATTATCAAATTTTTTCGAATTGATATTGCATGTTCACGCCAAACTAAAATGCTTCTTCTCAATTGCTCTGATCGTTCAGGTGTTATTTTCTTGAATTTAATTCATTTTCTATTGATACAATCAACTTATAAATCAGATTCCTATGCCTCCCTTTTTTAAAATTTATATTTCCTTGCTTGCTATAATAAAACAGCGAAATTCATTGAATAAGAATCCAATTTATATGAAATAGTCCTAATTAAGTCATGAGGAAGCAGCTACTCTTTTTCCTTCTTGATATCACCAATTAAGTGCAGGGGTGTGCATTCGGTTCGGTTAACCGAGAATCATACCGAATAACCAAAATATTTTCGGTTCGGTTAACCAAACTTCATATTTCGGTTCGATTTTCGGTAAAATAATTTGCAAAATTCAATTTTTCGGTAATTGGGTTATTAACCGCGGTTAACCTAAAAATCGAATTAATAACTGAATTGTTTATAAAATATAAATATATATTATTATATTAATAATATAATAACCACCTGCCATATTGTTACATTGCGGGAGTATTGCAGCTTTGACTCAATACGGACTGCACAATGCTTCATTGCGGACACTGTTTTGCTTCATTGCTGGAATTTTTTTTGTTTTATTTTGAAATAATTGTAAAATTATAGATATTAAATATATAAATAATTTTAATTGATGTTTAAATTCCTAATTTTTTTATTTTTGGTTGTTATATTTTTATTTTGTATTTATATATTTCTATTAATAAATTATTTATTTTAACAAACTATTACTTAAAATTCGTGAAATTACAGAATTGGCCCCGCTGCCGCAATGACCCATTGCGGCTTCCGCAATGAGCCATTGCGGCAGACGAGACCCGGGTTTAAACCGTTTCTTCCTGAAATCCCTAATTTCATAATAACAAAAACCTAATTCAGCTAACTCATGCGATTTCAAGTGATTGGTGGTGATTTCAGGCGATTGCAACATAACAAGACCTAATTCAGGTAAACACACGTATATACACACACATGTATACATACACGTATACACACACACAGATAAACACACAGTTACATACACATAACCACCACAATGAAACAATGTGTATGGTTACTACACACACGACATACACACACAATGATTACATTGGGATTTGATTCGTTTCTTGTTTGATTTTGTTCGGAAATTCGAATTTTTGTGAAATTTATGTAATTATCGATTTGATTGCTTCGAACTAGAGTTGCATGATTCGAACTTCTGCAATTATCGATTTTATTGCTTCTGTTAGCTGTTAAATTAGGTTTTGTATCTCTATCTCGTAGTTTTGTAATATCGATATTAGTGGTTTGATGATGATTGAGCGTTGATACTTTTCTTATTACACTTTGATCAAAGTATGATATTTTGCGATCGCATCTCTCGTTTTTACGATCAGTTTATAGATTTACTTTAGAAGCATTCAGTTTGAGGTGTGTGTAAACATGACATAATATTTTAATTCTCAAACTGAGTAGATACAGAGCTCGCGGTGTGAGTCTCGATTTAATTCGAAAGCAATTTTTATTTTTCTATATTGCGAGTTCGAGTTTTGATTTTGTCATCGAAATTTGTTCATCATTTATCGGAATCAATCGTTTGCTTAATTGTCACTTTAATTGCTTCGAACCAGTATCACTTTAATTAGGTTTAATACGAATTAATTAGGATTTAATTCGAAGATAGGGTTTAATTCAAAATTATGATGATTTGATTGAAATTATGATGATTTTGTTGATTATAATGTGATTGGGGTTTGAATTTTTTATTGTGCACTTTACAGTTACTACAGAGAATGAGTGTGGGCCTATTGTTAGATCACTCGTGACGATGCAGGATGATCATATTAGTACTGTCATATGGGCGAGAGGTGTGCAGGATAGGCTGGATGTACGGCAGTACAGAGCTAATTATCACCAATGGATACTTTCTGATCCCCAGCGTGAGTTGCTGAGGCTATGGGGTTTCTCGGCTTTCACAAACAATTGTTCAGTTTCTCAGAACGATATTCGTTTGATAACGGCCTTAGTGGAAATGTACTAATTTTTAATTAGTTTTCTCATTTATTTTAATCGTCATGGCAATGTTTGTGATGTTTGTATATAAATGTAATTGCAGGTGGAGGCCAGAGACTAACACCTTTCATTTTCCATTTGGTGAGTTGACCATCACCCTCGAGGATGTATACATGATTATGGGCCTCCATGTTAAGGGTCGTCCAGTTACTCATAGGGAGCTTGACGCTCCAAAGGCGTATTGGATGAGGGAATGACAGGATGCAAGATTGGATGAGGTGGGGCGTAGAGATATGTACAAGGACGGGGTCAAGCTTTACAAATTAAGGGAACGATATGAGGAGCTATCAGAGGGGGGCTAGAATAGGATCTTGTGGTTTACACACAAGCTTATCTTTTCTACATCATTGGGGGCATATTGTATCCTTCATCGATTCGATATATCATGCATCCGAGGTATTTACTTGTATTTGTTGCATTTCAGTTTTCCCGGCATTCCTCCATCAAACCTTCTTGCAAAGATAAAATTGTAGTTTATAGCATCTTAGTCCTTCACTTGTCCTTTTTGCTTGATTTTGCATATGAAGCCCTGTATTCTCATTTATTTCCAATTTGACACTATAATTCTTGTAATTGATGCATTTTAGTTCTTAAATTGTAGTTTATAGCATCTTAGTTCTAATTTGACATTAATGTCACATTATTTTTGCATATCATGCCATGTATTCTAACTTACTATATATTTCTTGTGTCGCAGGTACTTGCAGCTCATCCAGGATTTACCTCGGATTAAATCGTATGCATGGGGAGCTGCTGTATTGAGCTATTTGTTTAGAGGTTTGACCAAGGCTGCTCATAAGAGTACAATTGCACTTAATGGATGCACGATGCTATTGATATTGTGGGCACACGAGAGGTTGTTACCTGGTGCTCCTAAGATTACACCCGGGGTGGAGCTTGTTTGGCCGATGGCTTTGGCATGGGCTGAGCCGAACCCTGATCGGAGGGAGAACCCTCACCACCATACAGGTACTGTTCTTTTTTGCATATTTACTATTTGAACTCTCCTTCGACCAAACATTTGCATGCTTTTGAACTATCCAGTTTCATATATTTCCTTATTGTTTTGCTTATAGGTCAGTACCGGGGGGATTTTGACCGATTTGAGATGAGTTAGGTGACATGGGAGCCTTATCGATTATTCTTTAATGTGGTGGACTAATCTAAAAAGCACTATGATGTCGATCTGATGGATGCTTCGTATATGAGTCTCGGTCGTATTCCACTTATTTGCTTCGAGATTGTCGAGTATGTCATGCCAGACAGAATCTTGAGACAGTTCGGTATGCTGCAGCATATTCCAGATGATCCTATTGACATACCTTTAATAGTGAGTGTGATGGTCTTATCAGTTGAGTTGTACACAGCAGTTGACCATATTTCTTCAACAACCTCACAGAAGATGGTGGGTGATTCTAGCATGACATGGTTGAGTTTGCAGTTCTTCACAAAATCCATCATTTTGTGGTAGTCACCAGACTGTTGAATCCCCTTGTTTACTAGAGCCGTGAAGTTGTTCTTCTCATAGATAAATCCAGTTTGTGACATGATCTTGACAACTGGTGCCATTGTTAGAGAGTGGAAATTGCAGAGATAGAGATGATAATTGCTTTTGAGAAAGAGAGAATTTAGAGCAGATGATTTGAGAGTGATAAAAGAAAAGCAATGAAAATGAATTATGCTTTTATACTATCTCAAAAATAACTGTCAAAAATAATAAAGTAAAATAAAGTAAGCAATAAGAATTGCCCAAAATAGCCGTTTAGAAATAAATTGTAAAAATTCCTTCAATTATCCGTCGTGTTATACTTGCAAACTGTAAGTATACTCGATGGATAATGTTCAGGGAATCAACGGCTAAAAATAAGACAATTCGACGGATGGGGATAAATCAGTGATCCGTCGAGTCATAAAATATTCCAGAAAAATAATTGATTTTATTAACAAAATGTATACCGACGGATGATCAAACTCGAAGGATAATGATCATCCGTCGAGATGTAAATTTTGACTTAGCCAAAATTTAATCCAAGACTGAAAAATCAATTAAGTTTCTGGCTGCATTACAACTTGCAAATTATCTGAAAAGATTTAAGAATAATTTAGCATACCTAACTCACTTACCAACCTTGAAAAGGTGGATTCATCCAGTGGCTTGGTAAATATATCTACAAGCTGCTTTTCACTTGGAACAAAATGTAGTTCCACAGTACCATTCATTACATGTTCCCTTATGAAGTGATACTTGATGTTTGTCCTTGAATGCTGTACTGGATTTTCAGTGATGACCATTGCACTTGTGTTATCACAGAAAATGGGAATTCTTTCAACTTGCAAACCATAGTCTAGCAATTGGTTTTTCATCCACAAAATATGTGCATAGCAACTGCCAGCAGCAATATATCCAGCTTCAGCTGTAGAAGTAGAAACTGAATTTTGCTTTTTACTGAACCAAGACACAAGCTTGTTTCCTAGAAATTGACAGGTTCCTATTGTACTTTTTCTATCAATTCTACAACCTGCATAATCTGCATCTGAATAACCAGTTAGATCAAAACCAGAATCTCTAGGGTACCAAATGCAAAGTTTTAGTATTCCCTTGAGATATCAGAAAATTCTCTTAATAGCTACTAAATGAGATTCTATAGGATCAGCCTGAAATCTAGCACACAAATATGTAGCAAACATTATATCTGGCCTACTAGTTGTTAAGTAAAGAAGTGAGCCAACCATGCCCCTATAACTTGAAATATCCACATACTTTTCAGTAGTGTTTAATTCAAGCTTAGTTGCAGTGGCCATGGGAGTTTTTACAGATGTGCAATCCATTAGATCAAACTTCTTCAAAAGATCATAAATGTATTTAGTTTGACTAATGAATATTTCATCACTAACTTGCTTAAAATGCAAACCAAGAAAGTAAGTTAGTTCTCCCATCATACTTATTTCATACTTACTTTGCATCAATTTGGCAAACTTTTTGCAAAGTTTTTCATCTGTAGAGCCAAAAATAATGTCATCTACATAAATTTGAACAAGTATACTAGAGCCATTAACATTTCTAAAGAAAAGAGTTTTGTCTATAGTACCTCTAGTGAAGTGATTCTCTAAAAGAAACTTTGACAAAGTGTCATACCACGCTCTAGGTGCTTACTTCAGTCCATAAAGTGCTTTCAAAAGATAGTAAACATATTCTGAAAAATTTGGATCTTCAAAACCAGGAGGCTGACTCACATAGGCTTCCTCCTCCAAATCTTCATTCAGAAATGCACTTTTGACATCCATTTTATAGACATTAAAATTGGCATGGGCTGCATAGGCTAAGAAGATTCTGATGGCTTCAAGTCTTGCAACAGGAGCAAATGTTTCATCAAAATCTATTCCTTCTTGTTGACAATAGCCCTTAGCAACCAATCTAGCTTTGTTCCTGACAAATATGCCATTTTCATCCATCTTATTTCTGAATACCCATTTGGTGTCTATTGGATTCTTTCCTTTAGGCTTGGGCACCAACTTCCATATCTTATTCCTCTCAAATTAGTTTAGCTCCTCCTGCATAGCTAAAATCCAATCAGGATCCAACAAAGCTTCTTCTACCTTTATTGGTTCTTCCTTAGAAAGAAAGCTGTTATATAGACATTCTTCTTGAGTTGCTCTTCTTGTTTGAACTCTAGAAGATACATCACCAATGATGAGCTCAAATGGGTGATCCTTTGTCCATTTCCTTTGTTAAGGTAGATTAGCTCTAGATGAAGAGGCCTCATTGTTGTCTTGATGTGTGATTGAGTTTTGATTGTAAAAAACTCCCCCTGAGTTAATGGATCTTTGATTTGAGAAAGGGGAACTTTCTGTAAGCGATCTATTCTGACTTCCAGCTTCTTTTGATGACCCGACGGATGGTGAATTTTGAGTACCGACGGATGAAACTGGTTGTCTCCCGACGGATAGAGCAGATTGTCTCCCGACGGATGAAGCATTTTGCAACTCGACAGATGTTGAATTTTGTGCTTCATTGATAGTGGATTTTTCTGCATTATCCTTTGATACTGTTTCTTGATCACTTTCATCATCACTGTCATCACTAACCATCTCCACATTGTCAAATTTGAGGCTCTCATGGTAATCTCCATCTTGTAGTCCTTCAATCTTTTTATCATCAAACACAACATGTATTGATTCCACAACAATGTTGGTTCTTAGATTGTAGACTCTATATGCTTTACCAACAGCATATCCAACAAAAATTCCTTCATCTTCTTTAGCATCAAACTTCCCATTCTGATCAGTTTGATTTCTTAAGATATAACATTTGCAGCCAAAGACATGTAGAAAGTTTAGAGTTGGCTTCTTGTTCTTGAACAATTGATAGGGAGTCATACATTTTGCTTGATTAACCAGAGAAATATTCTGAGTGTAGCCTGCAGTATTTACAGCTTCAGCCCAGAAATATGTTGGTAATTTAGATTCTTCAAGCATTGTCCTTGCAGCTTCAATAAGTGATATGTTCTTCCTTTCTACTACTCCATTTTGTTGTGAAGTTCTTGCTGCTGAAAACTCATGCAAAATCCCATTTTCTTCACAAAATGCTCTCATGACAGAATTCTTGAACTCAGTTCCATTGTCACTCTTGATTCTTCTAACTTTGAAATCGGGATGATTATTGACTTGCCTTATGTGATTGATGATGATTTCACTAGCCTCATCTTTAGACTTTAGGAAATATGTCCAAGAGAACTTTGAGAAATCATCTACAATTACTAGGCAAAATCTTTTCTTTGAGATAGACAACACATTGACTGGTCTAAACAAATTCATTTGTAGCAGTTGCAAAGGTTCTTCAATTGTTGAATCAAGCTTCTTTCGGAATGATGCTTTGATCTGCTTTCCTTTCTGGCAAGCATCACACAGTCCATCCTTAGAAAACTCCACTTGAGGAATACCTCTAACCAGTTCTTTCTTTACTAGTTCATTCATGGCCTTGAACTTTAAATGGGATAGCTTCTTGTGCCATAACCAACTTTCATCCTGACTTGCTTTGCTGAGAAGACAAATAACATATTCTGCATTTGATGAGTTGAAGTCAGCTAGGTACACATTCCCTTTTCTCACACCAGTGAGAACCACTTTGTTGCTTCTCTTGTTTGTCACAACACAGGCTTCTGAGTTAAAGGTTACTGAGTTGCCTTTATCACAAAGCTAGCTGATACACAACAAATTGTGCTTGAGACCATCCACTAAGGCAACCTCCTCAATGATGACATTATCTTTTGAAATCAAGCCATATCCCACAGTATAACCCTTGCTGTCATCTCCAAAGGTAATACTTGGGCCAGCTCTCCCCTTGAACTCTGTGAGCAGGGTAGAATCACCAGTCATGTATCTTGAACATCCACTATCCAAGTAACATAGATTCTTTCTGTTTCCCTACACACATCAAAATCAAATCAAGTTGATTTTGGTACCCAAGTTTCCTTGGGTCCTGCCTTGTTAGCTTTCTTTTTCTGTTTCTTAGGTTTGATCTCATTTGACTTGGGGATATCAGATTCATCCTTAGTCATTTGAGTTGGACCTTTGAAACCAATCATTACAGCAGAATTATCATGCATATTTTGATTAACAGGAAATGGCATGCTATTAGTAAACATGTTATTCCAGTAAGGCATGCTAAATGGCATTTGTGGCATACTAAATGCAGCATAATAAGGATTAGGTGCAAATGGCATATTAGCAAACTATGCATTCATATTCAGTGTAGACATAACATTCATAGGCATAGAAGGAAAGGCATTTATGTTGGGAAAATGAGGTGGCACAGATATGGAAGTAGGCATGGCAATTTTGCAATTAACAGACAAATGATTTACACTACCACACTTGACATACATTTTTCTTGGAGCATATTTATCAGGTGTGTAGTTGTTATGCTTGCTAATTCCTACTTTACCATTTCTATTATTTTTCTTTTTAGCCTCTGTTTTAACCTCAATCTTTTCCAGTCTGTCACTCAATTGCTTGACAGTCATATGACCAACATTAACCTTTTTCTCCTTTTTCACTTGACTAGATTCTCCTGAAATGAAGTTTTTGGAAACTGATCCATACTTTTCATTTAACTTGGCAAGTTTGGTTTTACTCACAGGTTTGCTCACAGCCAACGGATGAGGATTTATATCACTCGACGGATAATTCTTTTGGTTATTCGACGGATGACTCTCATCATCTGTCGAGTCCACATCTGTTAGAAATCCCTCAACCAAGTTGGATTCCAGCTTCTCCTTATTCTTCTTCCAAGCTTCATCACAAAAGGACTCAATACCTTGAACTTTGGTGATTTGAGCATGAACATCTCTAGATGTTTTCCATGCCTTAATCACCTTCTGTTCTCGTTCAAGCTGCTTCTTCAAGATCTCTTCTTTCTTCAAAGACTCAGTTAATTCATCCTTAGCAATTTTACACTCAATTCTCAGTTTTTCAAATTCAATGAACTGAGACTCTATCACATTATTCCTCTCACTTAAAAACAAATTGTTTTCTTTGATTTTAGCGTTTTCCTTAGTAAGAGACTTAAGTGTAACACGCAAATGATATAATTGTGTAGGCATGTCATTTATTGCATCATTACACTCAACTTTAGATAAATGTGCAAGGTTAGTGGTGATTACCTAATTACTTGAAGAACTTGTCTCTGTATCATCAGACTTGGCCATTAGGGCTAGATTGACATAACTGACATCCTCATCCAGACCATCTGCTGCCCAGTCATTTTCTTGTGTAATGAAAGCCCTTTCCTTTTGTTTGAGTAACTCAAAATATTTCTGTTTATAATCCACAGGCTCAAACTTCTTTTTGCTGGAATCTGACTTTCTACACTCACTGGAAAAGTGCCCTGCCAAGCCACATTTGAAACACTTGAATTTTGATTTATCCACCATGTTTCTATTTGGCTTAGCTTCTCCAAAGTTCTTCTTGAACTTGAGCTTGATAAATCTTCTGGAAATAAATGCTAGATGTTCATCAATATCTTCCACGTCATCTTGGCTCAAAGAATCTTCATTTTCTGCTATCACCCCCTTGCCCTTGTTTTCACAGACCTTTGAAGTTGATTCAACAGCTTCCATCTTCATCTCCTTCTCTTTTTCTAACTCAGCAACTAGTACAATGGATCCTCCTTTCTTCTTTCCTCTCTCCATTCTCTCATCTTGCTCTATTTTAAGTTCATAAGTTTTCAGGATGCCATACAGTCTCTCCAAAGTAAACTCCTTGTAATCTCGAGAGTTTCTTAATGAGACTGTCATAGGTTTCCATTCCTTTGGAAGAGATCTAAAGAACTTAAGATTGGAGTCTTTTGTCTGATAGACCCTTCCATGCAACTTCAGAGCATTTAGTAGTTTTTGAAATCTACTAAAAATGTCAGTGAAAGACTCACTATCTTCACTATGAAAGTGCTCATATTGCTGAATTAGTAGTTGTATCTTGTTTTCTCTAACTTGTTCAGTGCCATCACAGATAATCTGTATAGTGTCCCAAACTTCCTTGGCATTTTTGCAATTGATGATGTTGTCAAACATGTCACCATCAACTCCATTGAACAGGATATTCATGGCCTTCTTATCTTTCCTGACTTGTTCAATATCAGGATCAGACCATTAATGTCTTGGCTTGGGGACAGATGGCTCGTTTTCAGTTGCAGCTCTCATTGACACATGAGGACCTCTCTCTATGCAATCCACATAGGCCTCATCTTGAGAAAGTAAATGGAGATGCATTTTTACCTTCCAATGATAGTAATTATCTTTATCCAGAAAAGGAATCCTGACTCCAACATCCTTCTTGTTCATCTTGTTGTTTTGTTGTGATCTTTAAACTCTTTGTTCTTCAAGAGCTTGTTTTGATACCAATTGTTAATCCATAACAATACAACAAGAATTACAGAAGGGGGGTTGAATGGAATTCTTGAAACTTTTTCTTGGTTTAAAAGTGTTCTAACTTAAAATATATATATGTGTGAATTGATTTGTAAAGTGCGGAATAATAACTTGGAATGAATCAAAACACAAGTAATTAAAAACACAAGTCTTTAAAAACTTTCTGGTGGATTTGAATGTATCCACCAGAGATATATATTATATCAGAGAACTCTGTATAGCAAGATTAGCTCACAGCTGCTTACAAATATGAACAACTAAGTTTTACAGAGAAATGCTAAGAATACAGCTTACAAATGTTTCTCTAAGAATTTTCTGCTTAGTGTTCTTGTTGTTTTATTTGCTACTTCTTGGTTTATATATCACCAAGATTACAAAGTAATAAGACAAGATAATAAAATAAAACCTATCAAGTCTAATACTCTGCTCCTTCATTACTTTATTCCAGCATCTTTGAATATCTTCATAATAGCATGGAAATGGCAATGCTTCTTTGTTCTCTAAAACCCAGTTGAATAGGCTTCCACATTCCTTTTGCATACACTCGACACATGTGACTGTGTTGTCACTGTCAACAGATGTTTGAATTGATTATCCGTCGGGTACATGATCATCCATCGGGTTGCCTTGTTAATCATCCGTCGAGTGGCATTGTTGTTTATCCGTCAGGTAGCTATCTAGCACTTAACTTCACTTCATTTATGCAGAATTGCAAGACATCATCTATGTACAGTTAATCAACCTATTATGCATATCTAATTAAAGTCAACATGACTTGAGTGCTACTAAAGAATCTAAACAAGGTGTATACAGAAATGTGCTACAGACTCATTATTACACAAGCTACTCACTCGATGGATAATAAATCATCATCCGTCGGGACTATATTGACTCATCCGTCGGGACTATATTTCTTATCCGTCGAGTGCTACATTTTTCACTAAGTAAAATCTACTAAGGTGTTTTGTTAATGCAATCATCAAGTTCACAACATATCCATAACAGTTATTGATGCAGATCCGAACCTATCCTCTAAGTCCTTCCATATATCCCTGACAGACTTCAAAAGTAACATGTTTCGAGCAATCATTTCATCAAGATTATACATGATCCAAGAAATGACAAGATTATTACATCTCTCCCATGCCTTATACTCATCAGTACCAGGCACAGGTACAAAAATAGTTCCATTAACGAAACTCAGTTTATTTTTAGCAAAGAGCATAAGCATCATACTTCCTTTCCAATTGTTATATCCATTTCCATTAAATTTCACAGAGACTAACTGATTTACATTAGCATCTGAAGGGTGAACATAATAGACACTAGAAGAATCAACAACATTTTGAGTTGTGTTCTGAGTAGCAGCCATGGATATCGAGTTTGTTATAAAATATTGTAATGAATTAGAATGAATGATTCAATCAAGAAATTCTCTATTTAATTTAAGAAACAATCTCTAAATCAATCATTTACAGGAATCAATTAAGAGGTTACGATGCTAAAAATAACAATTTCAGATATGAAAACACCTGAATTTCAGAGGATTACAGATTGATGAAGAAGATGAAGACTGACGAAGGAAGCAATACGATAAACCAACGGAACAAGCGGAAACAAGATTGAAAACTTCATATATGAATCTTCATTACATTTTGAAACTCTGATACCATATAATTTGATGTAATATAAACACTATAATAGATTATCAAGTAATGTAGAAGATGAAATAAAACTCAATTGTTGAATCAAGCAATGTTGTAAAACTTTATTGTACAAACTTACTCCTCAAGTTAAACTCTATTATATATCTATTTGTATATAATCATACATAAGGGTATATATCTATATACTTAATAAGTTAGTCATGGAATCAGGTGGCAGATTAATGAGCTGGCAGTGAGGAGCATGAATCTGTTATTTAGATCTTTGTAGGATGTACGTTAATAGTTAGTATCAGAGCTCGAGGAATGTTTTAATGTTAATCCTCTATTGCATAAATATGTAGTTCTATGCTTTGGCGTTATTCCTCCGTGCGTAAATATGTGGTTCTCTGTTTTGGCGTTCATGTCATCACTCGGTTTTGAGATTTATTTTCAAATCCTCTGTGTTTTCAATTTCCGTATTAGTTTATTATAAGGCTCTGCTTTCTGGACTAATGATCATAATTTTACGGGCTTCGAAATATTTTCTTCATCGGGATTCATATGTACCTGGAGCTGACATATCCTTTTTATTACATATCTATTACTCTTATAAAAAAGACGAAATATTGAAAGTTTTGGTACGGTACCTTTTTTTTGGTACACGTTAAAATTACCGGATTACCCTTAACTACTTACATATATATATATATAAATTATTTTCATAAATATAAAAAAATTTAAAAGCAACCTGACTACTCTTCTATTCATATTGCTAACTTAACTCGACAATCAATACCACAATACCATGGAGTCTCCACTTCGCGGAATTTCACATGACTTCATATACCCATCCGATAACCATTAGAAGTCTCCGATTGAACATAGTAGTAGGCAATTATGTTGATATATTATTTAATTATTTGAGTAATTGTGATTATATCTATTACTATTATATAAAATACGAAACATTGAAAGTTTTTGGTACGGTACCTGTTTTTTTGTACACGTTAAAATTACCGGATTACCTTAACTACTTATATATATATATGTATAAATTATTTTCATAAAAATAAAAAAAAAAAATTAAAAGCAACGTGATTACTCTTCTATTCATCTATTCATGTTGCTAACTTAACTCGACAATCAATACCACAATACCATGGAGTCTTCACTCCGCCGAATTTCACATGACTTTATATAACCATCCCATAACCATACCCATCCCATAACCATCAGAGGTCTCCGATTGAACATAGTAGTAGGCAATTATGTTGATATATTATGTAATTATTTGAGTAATTGTGATTCTAATTTTTTATAAGAAAAATTATTAACTGTCTTATTATTAAATTAATATTTAATAAAGTAATTATATAAATATAAATAAAATTAAATATTTATAATATTCTCGGGAAAATAAAAAATATGCTATTCACTAGGACCAAAAAAATATACTACTCAACCGTCTAAAATAAAAGATAGTCCGTTGGTGGGTATAGTGACGCAGGATAAAAGAAAATAATATACACTATTCATCCATATTCAAACAAAATTATACTATTGATTCAAGCTAAAATAACAAATAAAAAAATATATGTAGTTCATTGAATTTACTGCATCATGCTAAAAGAAGATAATAAATATTGTTGACGCAGTTAAAAAAAATCATGTTATTTAACCGAACTGAAACAAAACTAAAATTGAAAATAATTCGTTGTTCGATATAATGACACGGACGAAAAAATAATATATTACTCATCTGAGGTAAACAAAACAATATTCAACCCGGAGTAAAATAAAATTCAAAATAACTAAATATAATTACTTAGATTTGATTGATATAACGGGCTTATATAATTACTGGTTTTCTTATATATATATCCATGTTTTTTTTTATTATATTGAAAATATAGATAATTTATCACTTTTTATAATAGTGTCAGGATAGATCAAAACAATATAAATATAAACTATTCACCAAGACTAAAAAAGGTTTATACAATTTATCAAATATAAAATAAAATTAAAAGCAAAAAAATATTAGACGGACTAAAACAAAATAATATATACTTTTATCCGGTCTAAAATTATATCATATATTTTAGCTTAAACAAATTAAATTAAAACTGAATATAATTAGTTGGATTTGATAAGCATAATGAGTTTTAGGCAAAAACAGAATATTGTGTACAATTGATCCGGGTTAAGAAAAAACTAAAATTAAACTAATAATAATTCGCACCAGGTTAGAATTTATCTTTTAAGTAAAATATAAATGTCATTTGTATATATATCTATAAATACCAATAAAAATTATAAATTTTAGTCAATAAAATTATTTTATATAAAATATTTCTTATTTCAAAATTATTAATAACATAATGTGTGTGTGTATGTGTAATAACCCCAATTTTTGGGAAATTTTTGAAACCCTTATGAATAGTGTTTTTGCTGAATGAGAAAACTTTTCATGCCACACTATGTAGGGGTTCTGATATGGATATTCTGAGATTTTATTAGTACTTTATATGGGATATAAGTGTATGTAAAGATCGTCAGAATCCAAATCCGAACACTTTGATTTTTCCCGGAAATACACTAGATACGGAAAGATTTGAGAAAAAGGTAACAGGATAAAAAGATTTAAATTAAAGGATTATAGGAGAGGATCATAAAAGGAATATAATATATTGAGAAAGGTTAAGGGAACCTAAGTAATAAGATCCCGGGTATGATCCTTCAAACGATAAACGAAAACGAAAGTTAAGCGAACCGTATAACAGATCAGCGATCATTAGGCAAACAATTAGGAAGTTAATCAAAGGGATTAGAGAGGATGATGTCACCCAACCAATGAGAAGAGGACAAGGAGGGGAGGATGACATCATGAGGATGACACAAGCATGACATGGGAAAGAAGGAGATGTGGTGGCTTTTTAACCACACAAAATCAAGGGCAACTAGGTAATTTACTAAAACAAACACAAAAATCAAACCAACCAAGCCAAGCAAATCATTTTTCATCAAAATCAAAAAGAAACCAAGGCATTGTTCTTCATGCTCTCGACCAAAACAGAACCAGAACACTAAAACTGCTGTATCTCCTTCATTTCTCACTCAAATATTGTGTTCTATAGCTCATTGGAAAGGTATTGAGATGGCCTACAACTCTTGTTCACAAGTCTCGTCCAAATAATCATGATCAAGCTTGTAGGAGGCTCCCTAAGGCTTCCTAGCAACTTAACACCTCCCAAGGAAGGTATAAACTTCAAACCCTAGCCTTTACTTTATTTGTTAGTAAGTTTAATGGTTGGTGTTGTGAAATGAGAAGCATGGATTGTGATTATTAGTAGTTTGGTTTGATTTGGAAGTGTTTTTGGTAATTGAAGCTTGATTATAGTTCATAGGTCGTGATTGTGGTTGTTTGAGTTGAAAACCTTGGAGATTATGGACTGATGTGGTATGGTTTAGGTGAAGTTTTGTTGTATTGATGGTTATGAGTTGGTTGGTGGTTAATTGGAGTAGTTTAAACATTGGTAATCGCGTAAACATAGCCGTCGTAACGTCCGATTTTCTTTGGACTATTTTTGTGCATAACATTAGGACCCGAGAACCCCCTGCTAGATTATGACCACTGCCATGTTTAGATAGCTCATGTTACGAGCTTCATTTTTATATGTAGTTCGTTCGATTCCGATGCACGGTTTAGGAGAAACGACCGTTTCAAGTAACGGCATTTCGCGAACGAAACTTTTCCCCTCGCCTTACTTTGAAACATAGGTTAAAGACCAAAAAGGGTTAATTAATGCATGAAACATTTATGGTAAGTGTGTTAGGAAGTTGGTAAGACACTCGCGAAGGAATCGCCTTAAAACTCGTAAAGGTTAAATTATTAAAAATGGTGGAGCCGAGGGTACTCGAGTGACTTAAGAGAATCAGTAAGCGCAAAACGAGCGTTAGAGTCTGAGTTGGTTAGAGTATAGATTTACAAGTGACTTTGGTTTAATTCCAACTTACTTGTTGTTTATAGGTTACCAGACTCGTCCCGAGCCATTCGTAACCCCCAGTCGCTCAGGCAAGTTTTCTACCCGATATACTGTTGTTGTGATGTAAATATATGTATATGCATTATCTTGTGATAGTGCATGATTGTTATTAGCAAATTTTGCGATATATTGGAGCATGCTGATATGGTATATATGCATGTCTGTTTCGTAATCTGGTTATCTATCTGTTGATTTCAATGCTTATAGTTGTATAATACCTATGCTAGAAATAAGCAAGTAGTTGCGTATACCCTTAGTATAGGGGATAAAAGGTGAACATATTTCTAAACCGGGAGTCGATGTTCCCGAGTATATTATATATATATATATATATATATGGATATAGTTTTTAAAACTATGGATCGAATAAGGTTTATTCGATACCTTTATTTTACTTAATTGAATATTAATCTGAGTATTCATTCGAGGGCTTATGACTCAGTTTATTTTATTATTTGAATATTATTTGAATATTCATTCGAGGGCTTATGACTCAGTTTATATTATTATTGAATATTACTTGGATATTCATTTGAGGATGTATGACTCCTTTATTTTATGAATATTATTTATAGTATTCATTCGAGGTATTATGACTCCGCTTATTACTTAATAATATTCTTTATTGTATTAAAGAATAAGGTGTCGATAATCAAACTTACTTTTGATTATTCAAATAAAGATATTACTTTCGTATAAGTATATCTTTGATTATTTGCTATTCATTTCAAGTATAAGTTTTAATACTTCTACTTCAATTATTTTATAAAGATTATTCTTTATGGGAATATTATTTAAATAATAATATTCAGACATTTTCTAAATATTCTGGGGACTGATTTACTTCATTAAATCAGCTTCACTCCAAACATTCTTAAAAATGTTTTGCGAGTCTTCAAAATGATTTTTTTAAAAGTTAGAGCGGATCCCAAAACTCATTTTTTTTAAGATCCTCCTTTCAAAGGGGATTTAAATACTCGCTCAAAACCTGAGGGATCCGGCTCTGTGGTGTGTTTTATATTCGCAACAAGGTTGCTGTTTTGATAAATGAATTGATTACTTACCCAACACTCGGGAAGTAAAATTCTTGGAACAAGTTAATCCATTAACAGGCATCGCCTGGGAAATATCGGTGAGTTCTCCTTTCCAAATAGATACGACTTCTTGGTGGAGCCGTATCAACAAGTTTCTACTTGGGGAAAGTGGGGACAAGCTTTACGTTTCAGAGTCATGGATTTCATCTGAACTAGGAGTGGCGTAAGTGGCCGAGTAGCGCCGGCCCAGCCTTATTATATTGGCCCAAATGGCCTGGAAGTTCCGCTAAGGCGGTCCATTCCTTAGGAGTTCAGTGTTCGGTTGACAAGTAAATCCGACAGGTTCTCCTCTACATGTAGAAAATGGTGGGGTTGTACTACTACGACTGATCATCGTAAGTGGTCTTCCTGGCGCGGCAAACTCCCGTAATGAGTTCATCATCCAATTGGATAATTTCTGCAACACTACCCAGAGCACTTCGATAGAAAGGCTACGGTTGGGCGATTGTTGAGTGTTGGCAGGGTCAAGTTTTCAAAATGATGTTTACATCAAATGAAGTATCTCGTAACTTCATTTTATTTTGATAATATTTTAAAGATTTAATCTATTCAAATCTTGCCTTATAGTCTCATCTATGTGATGAACTTTTGAAGTTAATTATAACTTGAACGGTGGTAGTTCAAGTAGTATTTGGGAAAGATATAAGTATATTGGGGTATCTTATAACTTCATCTTTTAAACTTATATCTAATTAATAATTGTCTTATGAATGACAAAGATTTTCAGAAAAACGTTGAGACAAGGTTAGATATATGAGATCACCTTGCAACGATATTTTTTTTTATACAGTTATACACTGGGACTTTGTGTATATTGTGCATGGAAGAGGACTTCCAATATTTTGAAAAGTATATATGTATATATATATATACTGAATATTTTGCGACTTCATCGCATTAAGATATCAACTTGGTTCATTTCTTTTGACCAAGACTTTCATGAGTACTATGAGAAGGCTCATATATTGTTAATCATTATACATATTATTTTGGTGGGCTTGCTGCTCACCCTTGCTTTCTTCTTTCATCACACAACATCAGATAGACAAGATGAACCGGACCAAGCTCCCGATTCGCAAGAGGTTAGGAGACGTTCCGCAGTTTTCTAGAAGCACTGATGCCGCCATAGCTGAGGTAGGAACTACCAATAGGCTAGGCTTTCAACTTTTGATGTATCAGATTATGTATATTTATGAATTGTAATAATGGCAAAGAAATGTAAATTTATTCAGAAACCTGTTTAAGGTGTATTGGCATATAATTGTGGAATAAAACAACTTGTGATTATTTTTGGATATTCATCTCTGAGACTATAACTTGTGGTGTGTGTATTTATTGTGGGGTCACAGTACAGAGTAGTTGATTATTTATTAAGATTGGGTGTTGTTAAGGGAAATGGAACTCGTGACAACCCGGATCCCCGACCCCGGATTTGGGGGTGTTACAGAAATGGTATCAGAGCCAAGCGTTATAAACCTCAGAGATGATGGGACGTTAAGATAATAAGTTCACTAAGATAATAAGAACTCTTGCCAAGTTCATAGTCGGACTACCTAACGTAGTACTGACAGTTAAAACCCTTATGGGAACCCTTATAAATGTAGCGATAGAAGCGTAGTTCGTTATCGTATATGGTAGCGGGACTCCGAACCCTGAAGTTGAGGAACATCAACGCGATGATGTTTTATTACTAATTGGAGATCAGATTGTTGATCCAATAGAGCGTCCTAACGCAGGACCGGATGATGTTGATATTGAGGATGTAGCGGTTGAGGATGTTGTCCTAGAAGGGATAGTTGCTGAGGAGGATCCCATGGAGGATCCTGACGAGATTGGATAAAGGACCACTGATGAATTGATGACCCTGGTTGGGTCGACTACCAGAGGTAGGATTGGCCGGTCACTACCAGAGGTTCGTTCAAGTTTGTAAAGATAGTAGCCCCTTTAACGCGGCTTACTCGTAAGACTGAGAAGTTCGAATGGACAGAGAAATGCGAGAACAACTTTTAAGAACCGAAGCAAAGGTTGGTGACGTTCCCTATGTTGGCGTTGCCGGATGGAAAATGAGATTTTGTGATTTGTAAGTGACGCTTCGTATAAGAAATTAGGGTGCTTCTTATATAGCACAGCAAGATAATCGCGTCTGCGTCAAGACAATTAAGGGAATTTAAAATTCGATATCCCCACCCATGAGCTTGGGCTCGTGGCAATAGTTTTGCCCTAAAGATTTGAGGCACTACTTGTATGGAGAGAAGTGTGAGATTCACAAACCATAGGAGCTCTAGTACATTCTTACGTAGAAAGAGCTCAACATACGCCAGAGGAGGCGGTTAGAGCTAATCAAGAATTATGATTGGGAGATTCTTTATCATTCGGGGAAAGCCAATATGGTGGCTGATGCCCTTAGTAAAAAGGAGAGACTCAAGATGATAATGTCTTTTGGAGAGTTTATAAGAGATTTTGAGAAAATGGAAATAGTAGTGAAGGTAACCGGAGCCGGTACCGAAAAGCTGTTTGAGATAGCAATACAGCCCGAAGTATTGGAAAAGAACATATTGTGCCAGTAAAAGTGATGAATGAAGGCAGAGAGCCAACAAATAGGTATGAGATTAATACCGAGAGTGATGATAAGGGAATAATGAGGTATTCCTATAGAATTTGGGTTCCAAAGGTTTAAGAGCTTAAAGATGAAATCTTAGATGAAAGCTAGTTTGAGGAATAAGAGTTAGAGCAAACCCTGAACGTGATAGTCAGGGAGGTTGCCACCAAGACAAAAGGAACCCATAACATGATGAAGTGGAAAATGAGGATTTAAATTATGTAAGATGACCCCAATTATGGGGAGTAGGAAGAAATATTTAGACTGAGGAAACAAAAGTCGAGTAAGGACAGGAGACCCGAGATGGTACCCCTATACGGCAATTCATGGACCTGTCTAAAGAGAACTTAGACTATTATCCCCAACCACCACCCTGAGGAGACAGTGCGGTGGGAAATTCTTTCATGACCTTTAAGTCGCTAAGCTCTCAGAGTTCCAAGGAACAAGCTGACCCAGTCGAGGCAAGAGCCTGGCTAAAGGAAATAGATGAATCATTTGAGATTCTAAATGATTGACGAACCACAAAAGACTGTTTTGTCACTTACCCTCCTAAGAGAGAGACCACCCGCTGGTGAAAGGCCAAGGAAGGCACGGAGCAAGAGATTATAATAAACTGATTTAAGTTCAGTCAATTGTTTTCAGGAAAGTACTTCCCAAGGTTATGGAGATAGTGTAAAAGCTTAAGAGCCAGAACAAAGGCAGACGAGTATGATGAATTATGAATCTAAGTTGTAAAAGTTATCAAGATTCGTTCTGAAGACACGAATCCAGAATGACGGGATGTTTGAAATCAATGCTTATGTTGTGTTGGTTCATGAAATAACGATAAGAGAAAGGAATATAAAGGCAAGAGAGTTTGAGGAATGATAAGGGAGTTGGGTATGAGGAAACCCTAAAGACTCGTAGAAATAGAAATAGAAAAGTAGGTAATCGTCCGGATGAGAGTGATTCACCATGAGTTAAATTGATGGTTGAAGGTATAAGAGATACATATATTTTATCCCCTGTAAGTTGGGAAGATTCGAGGAAACCTTGAGATAATTCGAAGGATAAATAATGAGACGCGGATAGACTGAGGAGACAAGAAAGTAAGAAATTAAGAAAATTGGGTGAAGGAAGTGACCTTCAAGAAGGTAAAGTGTAAGACCGGTGGCATGATACCCAGAAAGGGAGACGCCAGATATGAAAGATATCCCAACATTGAGATGACTGTTGAGATAAACAACAAAAGTAAATAAGGAATTATTAAGAAGAAGTTCACGTTGAACATGACCAATATCTTCCAGAACATCCATGTTATCATTACCAAATCAAGAAAAAAAAGTGGATGACCATTGTTATCTTTTGGAGGCCATATGGATTGACCTCAATTTGAATAAGGATGCTATTATGAAGTTAGGTATAGACTATCGAGGTGGGAATGATTGAATAAGACACCCTTATCAGGGATATATGACTTGATTTATCCATGGAAGGATGCAGGTACCTTTTAAAGGTGGAATTAAGGATAGAACATCGGTAACTTAAAATGAGATCCCAAGTTCGATTTTCGAAATCGAGGGAGTTTCAAAGGTGATTGTGTATAAGCTCGAGGAAGAGCATGGGTCCATAGAATGATGGACGGAATAGAAATATTTAGGCATGGGAAATACGATGCTATAATACTTGATGCTGATATAAATACGTATATGTTTTGTTCTCCTATGACAAACCTCTATAGTTCAGAGGTAGGTTCCAAGCCAGATATTTTGTGGCAGTATATTTTTTTTATATATACAATTCTCTTCAGTTCGTTCTTTTCTCTTCTTTTCATTTCATGTAAGTTGAGAAGAACAACCCTTCCAGAAGGGGAGGTATTGCCGAATGACTGTCTATCTGTGTGATAGAAGCTTAGTAGGATACCAACTATTATTTAATTGCTTGTCAAGTACTAAAGGCTGGCCACCTTCTGTACTAACTATGCGAGATAACAAGTGTTCATGATCATAGTGATCTCTCAATAAATTCTTTTACTTCTATATGAAGGATTAAGCTTTCGAAAATAGAAACAGCTGAAAAAGGAGTAGTAAAGTTATGGTGGTATTCAGAATGGGAACACATTCGTAATACTAAGGTTGACGTGGTTATTAAAAGGTTATAGAACGCTAACGAGCAAAAGTATAACCAGTATAATATTAGGAACGAAAGGTAGTAGCGATTACGAACTCGAAAAGAATGGATATTGAGAAGCAAAAGCTCTAATGCTAAACGCTATAATGAGAGTCTGTGCAATAGACTTGAAAAAAAAAATTAGAATGATCACTTAACGCGGATTTAGTTATATCACGACAATAGATCATATGTCATTATCGAGGTGTCACCTTATGAGATCCTTGAGGGAAGATAATGTCGATCTCCCTTATGTTAGGATGAAGTTGTAGAGCGCAAGATGCTCGGACCCGCAGTAGTCCAAAGGACCAGGGATATAATAGATCTAATCAGAGGACGGCTGGTAGTAACCCAAGATGGACATAAGAGGTATGTTGATTTGACTCAAAAAGGACAAAGAGTATGAAATAGGGGGCCTAGTAATGTTATAGGTATCCCCTCGGAAACCCTTGAAAAAGGATTGATGAGGTTCGGAAAGAAAGGAAAGCTAAGTCTACAATTTGTTGGACCCTTGGATATATTAAGACGTTTGGGAAGTTAGCATATGAGCTAGCCCTACCCCCGAACCTGTAGCAAGTTCATAACATGTTCCACGTATCAATGTTAAGGAAGTGTAATTCGGATTCCAGACAAATAGGGGCATATGAGCGCATAGACATGCAACCAGACGTAACCTATATGGAGCAACCAGGAAGGGTATAGAGTAAAAAGGAACGAGTGCTTAGGAGAAGGGTTATCAAACTAGTAAGAGTTTGATGGTAGAACCACAATGTGGGAAAATTTACTCGAGAGTTAGAAAGTGCAATGCTAAGAGAGTATCCCTATTCATTTTCTATCTGATTCCGGGACGGAATCCTTTTAAGGAGGGGAGACTGTAATAACCCCAATTTTTGGGAAATTTTTGAAACCCTTATGAATAGTGTT
The DNA here is from genome assembly GCF_009905375.1 of Apium graveolens. Classification (NCBI taxonomy): domain Eukaryota; kingdom Viridiplantae; phylum Streptophyta; class Magnoliopsida; order Apiales; family Apiaceae; genus Apium; species Apium graveolens. Next base: position 30,863,870 of record NC_133654.1, on the reverse strand, counting down.
TTTGCTGAATGAGAAAACTTTTCATGCCACACTATGTAGGGGTTCTGATATGGATATTCTGAGATTTTATTAGTACTTTATATGGGATATAAGTGTATGTAAAGATCGTCAGAATCCAAATCCGAACACTTTGATTTTTCCCGGAAATACACTAGATACAGAAAGATTTGAGAAAAAGGTAACAGGATAAAAAGATTTAAATTAAAGGATTATAGGAGAGGATCATAAAAGGAATATAATATATTGAGAAAGGTTAAGGGAACCTAAGTAATAAGATCCCGGGTATGATCCTTCAAACGATAAACGAAAACGAAAGTTAAGCGAACCGTATAACAGATCAGCGGTCATTAGGCAAACAATTAGGAAGTTAATCAAAGGGATTAGAGAGGATGATGTCACCCAACCAATGAGAAGAGGACAAGGAGGGGAGGATGACATCATGAGGATGACACAAGCATGACATGGGAAGGAAGGAGATGTGGTGGCTTTTTAACCACACAAAATCAAGGGCAACTAGGTAATTTACTAAAACAAACACAAAAATCAAACCAACCAAGCCAAGCAAATCATTTTTCATCAAAATCAAAAAGAAACCAAGGCATTGTTCTTCATGCTCTCGGCCAAAACAGAACCAGAACACTAAAACTGCTGTATCTCCTTCATTTCTCACTCAAATATTGTGTTCTATAGCTCATTGGAAAGGTATTGAGATGGCCTACAACTCTTGTTCACAAGTCTCGTCCAAATAATCATGATCAAGCTTGTAGGAGGATCCCTAAGGCTTCCTAGCAACTTAACACCTCCCAAGGAAGGTATAAACTTCAAACCCTAGCCTTTACTTTATTTGTTAGTAAGTTTAATGGTTGGTGTTGTGAAATGAGAAGCATGGATTGTGATTATTAGTAGTTTGGTTTGATTTGGAAGTGTTTTTGGTAATTGAAGCTTGATTATTGTTCATAGGTCGTGATTGTGGTTGTTTGAGTTGAAAACCTTGGAGATTATGGACTGATGTGGTATGGTTTAGGTGAAGTTTTGTTGTATTGATGGTTATGAGTTGGTTGGTGGTTAATTGGAGTAGTTTAAACATTGGTAATCGCGTAAACATAGCCGTCGTAACGTCCGATTTTCTTTGGACTGTTTTTGTGCATAACATTAGGACCCGAGAACCCCCTGCTAGATTATGACCACTTCCATATTTAGATAGCTCATGTTACAAGCTTCGTTTTTATATGTAGTTCGTTCGATTCCGATGCACGGTTTAGGAGAAACGACCGTTTCAAGTAACGGCATTTCGCGAACGAAACTTTTCCCCTCGCCTTACTTTGAAACATAGGTTAAAGACCAAAAAGGGTTAATTAATGCATGAAACATTTATGGTAAGTGTGTTAGGCAGTTGGTAAGACACTCGCGAAGGAATCGCCTTAAAACTCGTAAAGGTTAAATTATTAAAAATGGTGGAGCCGAGGGTACTCGAGTGACTTAAGAGAATCAGTAAGCGCAAAACGAGCGTTAGAGTCTGAGTTGGTTAGAGTATAGATTTACAAGTGACTTTGGTTTAATTCCAACTTACTTGTTGTTTATAGGTTACCAGACTCGTCCCGAGCCATTCGTAACCCCCAGTCGCTCAGGCAAGTTTTCTACCCGATATACTGTTGTTGTGATGTAAATATATGTATATGCATTATCTTGTGATAGTGCATGATTGTTATTAGCAAATTTTGCGATATATTGGAGCATGCTGATATGGTATATATGCATGTCTGTTTCGTAATCTGGTTATCTATCTGTTGATTTCAATGCTTATAGTTGTATAATACCTATGCTAGAAATAAGCAAGTAGTTGCGTATACCCTTAGTATAGGGGATAAAAGGTGAACATATTTCTAAACCGGGAGTCGATGTTCCCGAGTATATTATATATATATATATTTATATATATATGGATATAGTTTTTAAAACTATGGATCGAATAAGGTTTATTCGATACCTTTATTTTACTTAATTGAATATTAATTTGAGTATTCATTCGAGGGCTTATGACTCAGTTTATTTTATTATTTGAATATTATTTGAATATTCATTCGAGGGCTTATGACTCAGTTTATATTATTATTGAATATTACTTGGATATTCATTTGAGGATGTATGACTCCTTTATTTTATGAATATTATTTATAGTATTCATTCGAGGTATTATGACTCCGCTTATTACTTAATAATATTCTTTATTGTATTAAAGAATAAGGTGTCGATAATCAAACTTACTTTTGATTATTCAAATAAAGATATTACTTTCGTATAAGTATATCTTTGATTATTTGCTATTCATTTCAAGTATAAGTTTTAATACTTCTACTTCAATTATTTTATAAAGATTATTCTTTATGGGAATATTATTTAAATAATAATATTCAGACATTTTCTAAATATTCTGGGGACTGATTTACTTCATTAAATCAGCTTCACTCCAAACATTCTTAAAAATATTTTGCGAGTCTTCAAAATGATTTTTTTAAAAGTTAGAGCGGATCCCAAAACTCATTTTTTTTAAGATCCTCCTTTCAAAGGGGATTTAAATACTCGCTCAAAACCTGAGGGATCCGGCTCTGTGGTGTGTTTTATATTCGCAACAAGGTTGCTGTTTTGATAAATGAATTGATTACTTACCCAACACTCGGGAAGTAAAATTCTTGGAACAAGTTAATCCATTAACAGGCATCGCCTGGGAAATATCGGTGAGTTCTCCTTTCCAAATAGATACGACTTCTTGGTGGAGCCGTATCAACAAGTTTCTACTTGGGGAAAGTGGGGACAAGCTTTACGTTTCAGAGTCATGGATTTCATCTGAACTAGGAGTGGCGTAAGTGGCCGAGTAGCGCCGGCCCAGCCTTATTATATTGGCCCAAATGGCCTGGAAGTTCCGCTAAGGCGGTCCATTCCTTAGGAGTTCAGTGTTCGGTTGACAAGTAAATCCGACAGGTTTTCCTCTACATGTAGAAAATGGTGGGGTTGTACTACTACGACTGATCATCGTAAGTGGTCTTCCTGGCGCGGCAAACTCCCGTAATGAGTTCATCATCCAATTGGATAATTTCTGCAACACTACCCAGAGCACTTCGATAGAAAGGCTACGGTTGGGCGATTGTTGAGTGTTGGCAGGGTCAAGTTTTCAAAATGATGTTTACATCAAATGAAGTATCTCGTAACTTCATTTTATTTTGATAATATTTTAAAGATTTAATCTATTCAAATCTTGCCTTATAGTCTCATCTATGTGATGAACTTTTGAAGTTAATTATAACTTGAACGGTGGTAGTTCAAGTAGTATTTGGGAAAGATATAAGTATATTGGGGTATCTTATAACTTCATCTTTTAAACTTATATCTAATTAATAATTGTCTTATGAATGACAAAGATTTTCAGAAAAACGTTGAGACAAGGTTAGATATATGAGATCACCTTGCAACGATATTTTTTTTTATACAGTTATACACTGGGACTTTGTGTATATTGTGCATGGAAGAGGACTTCCAATATTTTGAAAAGTATATATGTATATATATATATACTGAATATTTTACGACTTCATCGCATTAAGATATCAACTTGGTTCATTTCTTTTGACCAAGACTTTCATGAGTACTATGAGAAGGCTCATATATTGTTAATCATTATACATATTATTTTGGTGGGCTTGCTGCTCACCCTTGCTTTCTTCTTTCATCACACAACATCAGATAGACAAGATGAACCGGACCAAGCTCCCGATTCGCAAGAGGTTAGGAGACGTTCCGCAGTTTTCTAGAAGCACTGATGCCGCCATAGCTGAGGTAGGAACTACCAATAGGCTAGGCTTTCAACTTTTGATGTATCAGATTATGTATATTTATGAATTGTAATAATGGCAAAGAAATGTAAATTTATTCAGAAACCTGTTTAAGGTGTATTGGCATATAATTGTGGAATAAAACGACTTGTGATTATTTTTGGATATTCATCTCTGAGACTATAACTTGTGGTGTGTGTATTTATTGTGGGGTCACAGTACAGAGTAGTTGATTATTTATTAAGATTGGGTGTTGTTAAGGGAAATGGAACTCGTGACAACCCGGATCCCCGACCCCGGATTTGGGGGTGTTACAGTATGTGTATCTACCTATATTATTATATTGAATACGAAATATTAAAAATTTAATTGTTGGTCCTTTTGCTAAGTTTTTTATTATTATATTAAAGACAAAAAAAAATGAAAGTTTGGTTGATAGTCGGTCTGGTACTTTCTTTCTGTGTTTACTTAATTATCCTTACTCAATTTTATTTAAATTAATTTTTTTAATATTCTATATTAGAACACCCTTTTCCCAATATTAGAGTAAGATTCGTCAAATCAAAGCAAACCATCCCAGCAAATCGGACTTTTTCAAATGTAGATTATTTTTTTCTAGGCATGGCATGAGACACAAGTTTTATATATAATAAAATAATAATTAGTTAAAACAACCATGCAACACACGAGTTTTAGGCAAGTATATTATAATAAACAAAACATTAAAATTTTGGTTGGTCGGTCGGTCATTCAAATTCTAATTGATATTGAAGTCAACTTTATCTACCAATTTAATTCTAATTCAAATTAAATTTTGTATTATTATATTTGATATAAAAGTCGAGTCTTTTACAATTTAAATTTAAATTCATACTGATGCCAAAAACTAAAACCTAACTTTTAATAAAAATATTATCATTTTTTTTGTAAAAAACACGTATAAATATCAATAAATCTATATTTTTAAATAAGTATCATTATTTTTTTTTTCAAAAATCTCTTTAAAACAATTATGAACATATACATGTATTAATATATTTATCATGCAACCATATCATTTAAAAAATTAAAATGAGCAAATTTAAGATTTCAATTTAAATAATTTTTTTCAAAGGCATATAATATTAAAAAAAAAAAAAAGAGTTTCGTGCATTACACAGTTCGTCCGTACTCGCTGAATTACATAATCGCCCAACTTAACTAATTTATTATTTTAACATAATCATCTTCTATAATATTACAAAAGAATGGACGGGAAAAAAGGATTTTTTATCATGAATAAGATAAATATTATTTTCACGACTATGAGAAACTAAATCAACGAAGATTGAAATAAATATATTTTGCTCGGGAATAGTTCTCCAACCTTGATAGAAAATTGTTACGAATGAGAATTGAACCTATATTTTTTAGTGAGTTTATTAAATTATCTTTTTCTAAAACCTAATTATTATAAAAATTGGTATTATAATATATAGAAAAATAAATTCCGTTTTACTTATTCAGAGATACTTACAGTTTTAACAAATATAATTAATAAAATATTGGCATTAAAACAATAATTATTTAAACAAACATGCATCGCACGAGTTTATACTAGATATTAAAAACTTGATAGTCGGTACTTGCTGAAAGTAATTAATTATCCTCACTTAATTAATTTATTATTTTGACATAATTATCTTATATAATATTATCGTTTAAAATTGTTCGAGTTAAAATAAAATAATAGATACTCCTAACTGTGTAGCAATTATGTTATTGAACCGAGATAAAAAAAAATTAAATTAAAAAAATAATTCGTTGGTCGGTATAATAATATTGGGCTAAAAAACAACATATTACTTACTCTTTTAACAACTATAATAAGTATAATATTAAAATAAAAATTATAAAAAAACAAATATTTAAAACAACAGTGAGTTTTAGGCTAGTGTTACTTATATTCACTAGCCTTATACTAATATTTTGTTTTTGTTGGACTTTTTAGTGATTTATGATTGGTTGTTGAGAAATTCTCAATGGTATCATCTTATAATTGGTTTTTCTCAATGGTACACAAAAAAAAATTCAACTTCTAGACAGTACCATCTTATTATTAACTATTTCCGAGAAATACCATTTATGTCAACAAACGTTGGTCAAATGTTGGTCAAATGTTAACTCATTAAAAAATGACCATAAAAATAATCGAAATTGGAAAATAATTACAACTTCATGACATTAATAGCATTCGCTTACAGTTGTTAATGTTCAATTACTTATAATTACTTATCTCTGTTACATCAAATATAACATTTTTTTAACTTAACAAAAAGTGACATTTACTAAATTTTTCTAGTATATATTTGTCCTTTTGGATCCTTTAAATAATTTTTTTTTAAAACCACAAAATACGAAAATGATAAGGGATGAAAAGAGTTTTCTGAACAATCTCGAACTAATAAATTATGATTTAAAATAAATTTGTTACGAATTTTACACTATTGCTTATTTGTGCATTCGGGAACTCTTACAAATTTTAATAATAAAGACGAAAAATAAGAATATCATATATAATATTATAAAATCCTAACTCTAAGCTCACTAGTATCCGTTTTTCAAAACCGATCCAAATTCTAAGCTTATTATAATCTAATTTCAATATCTTAATATTTAACAAATTTTAATTCTTGTTATTATAATATTATTATACTATTTTTTAATATAACGGCATATTAAGTGATTTCAAGTACCTTTGTATCATTTCTTAATGACTTAACGTTTGACCAAATTTGTTGACAAAAATGGTATTTCTTGGAGACATTCAATAATATGATAGTACCGTCTGAAAGTCTCGAAACTTTTTTGTTTACCATCAAAAAAAGTCAATTATAAGATGGTATCATTAACAATTTCCATTGATTGTTTAATGTAAACAATGCATTAACCATTAGGATATCAAGGTCTAGCTCATTTTTTACAAACAACCCATGAACCAATTCCCCTCACACCTTCATACCTAGAGATGCACAAAAGGCCCACCGGGCCGGGTTTTGACCGGGCCTTAAAAAGTCCGGGTTTTGACCGGGCCGGGTTTTCGGAAAATGTCAGAGCCCGTTTGGGCCCTCGAGACGGTCCTAACCGGGCTTTTTTCGGGCCGGATCGGATCGGACCGGACTTTTTTCTAATTTAAATTGGATCGAGTATTATTAGAGATTCCGAAGAATACATATGTTAGCAACTAGATCATCGTAAAAATATATTAGTTTACATGGAATATATTATGAAAACATTACTTCATTGAAAACATTTAAGTTCGGTAAAAAATAAACATGTTTATAGTACAATATGTTTTATCGTTGTTATGATAACAATGATATCCAAATATATATAGTGTACTTATTATATCTTCTTTCATTATTTATGCAACAAAGTATATAAATAATATTATTAATCACAAATATGTAAATATATATATATATGTGTTTAAAGTATTATTTATATTTATAGTAAATGTGAATTTATAAATATATAAATAAATATATTAGAATAATCAGGTTATAACCGGGCTTTTTCGGACTTTTAATCGGATCGGGCCGGGCCGAAGCCCGGGCTTATAACCGGGCCGGGCCGGGCTTTGCCTAAAAATATAAGGTCCATCGAGGCCCGAAACCCGGACGGGACCGGGTCGGGCTTTAATCGGGCCGGGCTTTAACCGGATCGGGCCGGGCCAGATTTTCGGATCCGAACTTTTTGTGCATCTCTATTCATACCCCATTTCTACACATTTAATTATTAAGCTTAAAACTTTCATTACGAACACCACGCTCAACACATTAACCAATGTTTTCAAATAGGCACATTCTTGATTCTGATCGAGTAAAGAAGCATTTGAGTTGTTTACACAGTAAATTTGCATAAATAAGTTTTGTCACAAATGTTGTATTCAAAAAACACTCTAAACTAGATGATTATTATGAGCCCTGGGTGAGGGCCATCATGGTAGGTATCGCCAGATTTCAGGTCACCTGGATAAGTAAATGAATTGTAACCTAAGTACATTAAATTCACCGCTAAATCGTGAATATGTATTTAACATGCATAGGGACTATTCCAACTAAGAACTTAATACGAATGCTCAGTAAAGAAATGTGAACGTTGAGTTTATATAACAAGTTCACCAACATTGCAAGGATTTGCTTAGTTCACAGTCTCACAGACACACAACCTAAAAATATAAATGCGTCATAGCCGATTGTAAACCATAACCCTAAGATGTAATTTGTCATTTATGAAGTAGGGACTTTCGTCAGCAATGAAGGATATCCACGATGTTTTGAACAGGTCCCAAGTTCCTACAATATGTTCTGCTGTTAATGTGTTCCTTTCGTTATACTCGATCCTGTATTTCTCTTCTTTCTTTGACCAATAGGCAAATTCAAAGTCCATTTTAAAACTGTCAGATTCATTTCCTCGCATGCCCAAGAAGAGGCCAAACCGCAGTGATTCATAGTTCGGCTCCCTGGCGCAGTAAGCTGACACGTAAAAACCATGTTTGCCAAGATAAAAGGTTTCTGAGTCGCTATGCCCAGAAGGATATAAACTCGCGCATTCCTTCCGTGTTACATCCAGATGGACAACACAGTGATGTCGAGGAAGCTCCATTACAACCGCTTTGATTGGCCGACACATGTATGCCCGTTCCACAAAACGTTGATTTGGGTTTCCGACGTTTTCGCCAGCAACATGTCTGGCCATCGCAAGTTGATGCCGTCCGCATTGTGTCTCATTCTTAAAAAACAAGGCCTCAAGAACAATTTCAGATGCAACTTCAGGACTGAGATAGGTGCTTGTTGTAACTTCTTTTAATTTTAGGCTTGTCATGTAAGGGAACCGGATCAGGTGACGAAGGCGTGTCTCCAGTACTTCCCTTCTTTCCTCCAGTTGTGGGTAGTGAACTTCAGCCCACTTCAGCACAAGATTGTAAACAACATCTTCGGACCATACCTGAATATCATCACTTGATAGGATAGCCTCTATTCCAGCTAATGACAGATTTAACACCTGAGTTTCACATCTGGTAAATATTGCAAAAAAATATTAGTTCCCATATTTTGATAATTCTGCGGCCTAAAACTCGTAGCAAGCCTTTAGGTAACAAGCATGATACACTCTGAAGTCATCAAAGATTCAACGAGCAATAATAAAACTTGACAAAGCTGAAATCTAGAGCTCTCACTTCTCTAAATGTCTGAACTGACCAGCAATAAACTGCTTGGCTGAATTAGTAAGCTGCTGAAGAGCAACAGCTTGCAAAACACTAGCCGGAAGATCTATATAGCTAAAAGCCAGGTCACAATCCATAGGAAGTTTGCTTAGTTGCTGGCTGCAGTACTGCATACAGGACTCAACATCATATTTGTCTGCGGCCACCAGTATATCCAGCAAACTAGAAAGTGTTGTAGTTGACAATGAATTTTTATACATAAAATTCAGAAGCTCCATCAGCGAAGCTTCCTCTGTATAAAGAAGAAAAGAATAAGATAAGGGCTAAGCTCATATCTCGTAAACAATCTCTCAACCAACAACATAGACGGTAAAACAATTATGGTGGCACTATAAATTAGTAAGAAAGAGAAATAGGTTGTGACTTGCTGATGCCAAGAAAGGGATATAGCATAATGATGAACTATTTATCATTATCATAAACATAAGATTAATGAACGTTATTACTCAATCATATATAGATTATAGACAAACAAGGTGTTGACTGTGGAAATCTTGTCCAAAAGGCACATCCCAGGCACCCATGCACAGCCCAAGCAATGCATCCCCCCAACATTACTTTTAGCTACATAAATATGCAGTCAGGCAGCAGCACATACACGTTAAAGATGATAACTTTTCAGGTATAGTACATTACTAAATTTATAAAATATGTCAGTTGCATGAACCGAGGTGCTATAGGCTATTAGGTATTAACCATATGTATAAAATAACTCCAACTCAGGGTTGGAATGGAAATCAGAGTTCAATAATCAGAATTGATTATTACAAAGAGTTCCCTGTACACTCAAATGCAGATTAGCCTATCAGGTATGTAGATAGAAACTTCCTTGCACTGAAAAATGTAAATTGAGAAATGAAATAACCCGTCACTGTCATTTTTACCAGAATCATGAATCTGCAGTTTTGCAACTCGTTCTGATTCTCTCATCCCATTTGAAAATAACTGCAATCCAAGAGTTCAAATGCAAAAATTACTAATGAGCTCAAGTTAAAAGCAGCATATGACTGATTGACGAATTTGACCTTGTAGAAATATGGACTCTTTATAGCTAATATTGCAGAATTAATGTGTATAGTCTTCACTCGATGAACAGTTGAAAAATCTCTGCTCAATGTAGCTTCTTCCCCTATAAAGGCATCACGTGTCAACTTTATGAATACAATACTATTAAGGGAAGGGTACTTTGGTTTTTAATAACTAAAATTCCACATTTGAGCTTAAATTATACAACTACTACAGATAAAACATAGTATATGGACCACTCCTATCAAACCTTAGTAGACAACCTGAAGATGATCCCTTAATCATTAAATCGCCATCTGTGTCTTGGTTTTTCGAGGCTATACTATCATCCGCATCCTGAAGACTACACTGAACAGCATATACTTCACCATGCATGCCTGTGCCGTCATCTGGTACAGCTCAGAAGTTATCCGATCAGTAATAAATAAAACTAAATAAAATCAAACTATGACGAGGCCTGCATTAAGTGTCCATGAAAGTTCACAATAAGGCATACATGTGTACACACACACACGCTCTCTCTCTCTCTCAAACACAAAGCTCATGTTTTATAAAGCTCTAGTGATACAAACCAGTTTAATAATCGATGTGTCGCGACTGAGTATCGTGCCCTTCTGTGAGTAGCATTTACTGATATCATTAGTCCAAATATGCCACTTATTACCAATAGTATTATATATATGAGTCTACCAGTAGTATTAAGTCGTAGTGTGGAATGAAGGCCAAAGTACGAGTTACTATTGGGAGTTATTATGGATATGAATAAAATGTTACTGCTTTTCTTCCTTTAGTTCTTTAATTTTCTTTCTTCCCCCTTCCTCCGGAAGTAGTTTTAATTATCCAAACCCCCAAAAAGAAATCATGACAATTTGGTATTAGAGCTCAATTTTTGGACCAATGGAAGACACGAATATCATACATGAGATTGAGAACTATTCAACAATGGAAGGTAAACTTGAGCAACTCCATTGTATGGTGGAACATTTCCATGAATCTGCTGAAAAAAACCAGCTCCAAACTAATTCCACAATAGATGAGTTAGGAGCACAGGCGACCCTGCTCTTCGGAAGCTAATGAGTTGAGGTTGAGAATGGAGAATTAATGAAGTTCTTGATGGGTTCATATTTTTAAATCAAGTGGTGGGTAAGGTATCAAATGAATCTGGAAATGAAGTGTTGACTAAAGGTCTTAAAAACTGTTAATTTTTATAAGACCTGTTTAATGAGCCCAAAGAGCTACCGCCACCAAGAGGTCATGATCATTTCGTTCCCCTCAAGGAAGGAAGCAACCCTGTAACATCAAACCCCTGTAGATGCCCTTATTTACAGACGAATGAGATTGAGAAGATAGTTAAACTGTTAAAGAGATGCTAGCCAGTGGGATAGTTCGACATAATTAAAGAGATGCTAGCCGGTGAGATAGTTAGACACATCACATCTCCTTTTGCTTCACATGTCTTGTCTGTCTCCTTAGTGAAGAAAAATAACCTGAGTTGGAGACTGTGTGGAGTATAGAGCTCTAATACATTGACTGTGAAGAACAAATATCCAATTTTCATTATAGAATGGGCTGCTGGAAAGTTAAAGCCTAAAGGGCTTATACTCCCAATTGAAATATGGAGTTAGGACCCCCAGATCAAGGTACACCCTAGCAATGTTCAAAAAAATTGGCTTCAACTCTCAAAATCCATGAGGGACATTATAAATTTATGGTAGTGCCCTCTAACCTTATCAATGCACTTGCTTCCTTTCAGGCTCTTATGAATGATGTGTTTGGTAATTCTATGAGAAAGTTTGTACTTGTTTTTTCTAATGACATCCTCATATACACTACTAACTAGCTCTATAGTCCGTGCAATGCATGAGCATGTTCTCTAATGCGTGAATTGATATTATTTTGATTGTAATTATCGACGATATATTCATGTAATTTCATGATAGATCGATTAACTAAATATCTCTTTTTATGAAATTGAGATCGATGTCGTACTTAACATGTTTTTTCTCAAAATGAGTTGAATATGCAACAATGAAATCGAAATATACGATCAAAATATTATACAAATGATGGCACACATATCTCATGAAAATAATTACAATGAATGAAATATTGCGAAGTTAATTAAAGAGTTACTATATTTGTTTACATGGTCCAATTAGTGATACAAAATACAATGAATATGAGGTAATTCTTACTTTCCATATTAGAAAATGTAATGATTGAATATGCAAGCCGACATATTTGATAGGGTATAAGAGACCCGGCTAGGATTTAACCTAGATCTAAAGGGTACCAGGCTCAATCGATGTACCGAGACCCCCCTCTCCCAGTACAATCAAATGGAGAGACCAGACCCAGGCCCATCCCATGACCCGGATCCGGATCCAACCCAGAACCCAGACCTAATGCCTACCCGGATCCGGATCAGGACTCAAGCCACCATGAGGGGGGTTCCTAGCAAATACATGCACATCCCACAACCCGCCAAGCAAGGGTATGTGGGCACGTGACTTCGACGGCTATCAACAACCAACACACCAGACAAGCACGGCACGTGTCAGAGGCCGTTAGGACACTCTGAAGGTGGTCCTCCCCTGGACACGTGTAAGCAATCCCCCCAAGCCAGGCGTCCTCCGCTCCCAAAATCCAACGGCCCAGATTTAGAGGTAACTACCCCTAAACCCTACCTTGGGGCTATATATACCCCCAAGGCTGAAGGGTTTAGGGGTTGGAAAATATTCACTCTTGCACACTCACACTCTCTCATATATTCATAAACACACAGCAGCCATCATATATACATATCCATACACACACAGCAGCAGCCTCTACATTACATATACACATCTTCATCTTCTTCAAAGCCCTGTTCTTATTCTTACACCGGAGGCGCCGTGGGAGCTTCCGGTGTTGTTTTGCAGACGCCCAACCAGCAGCTACACCTCACCCACGCACAGAAGGTCCAGGAACGCCGTCGGACGGAGCCGCTCGCTCATCAATATTAAATATAATATTGTACAATTAATAATATAAATACATTTTTCAATATACATCATTTTTTTATGATAAATATATTAATAGATAGGTCAGTAATCAATGGTTATGGAAATTGAAAAATGGACTACATCGGTTGAACTACCGTCAAAAATCGAGAATTTATCGAACATATTTTTATATTCTTTTTAAAATATATAAGTAAAATAATTATATTTGAGATGTGTAAAATTGCATTTGTACATCCATACTAAGTTATAACATTATTTTGTGTGCATTATTTATTAAAATAATAAGAGTCTTAATCATCTTTACACATCTCTCTTCTTCTTCCCTTATCTTTTCAGTTTCTATTCGGCAGCCGTCTGATTTCTTCATTTAAAAATTAAAATCGTCATTCTTCACCAAATCGATGCTGAGTATATTTTTTTTCCCTTTTCTTCTCTTCATAGCCTCAAATCGTGTGTTTGATTCGTCAAATTTTGACCGGAAAATTGCCGATTTTGATCGAAAATGGCAAAAATGTTATATGATCCGATTTTGCTCTATAATATTGTTTGGTTGCCTTCTAGCAATTTATCGGCGAAATTGTCGCTTTCTATAACACTGCAATAACACTGCAGTAATATTATAACTCTTTTATTTATACCTCTGAAAAGACTTTAAATTGATTAATGTAAGAAAAATGATTCACCTTACCATTGTAAAATATTAATGTAACCGTAATGAACTTGATATTTTAATATTTTATTATATATATTCAAAATTTTCAAACCAGTCTTAGTTTATATTTGATTTGGCCATATAATAAGAATCTCAACTTTATTATAAACTCCCTCATAACCCACTTATTATTCATATACAAAGAGAATATCTATTATATTTCTTGGGTTTAATACTTGATACACTAACATTGTCATTTTCAGATTAGCTAACATGTTAAATTAATTGACTGAAAATAAATTTATTTTATATAGAGTCTTCAAAAAAAATAAGAATTTAGTATATATACATGCAAATACTATTAAATTTTAGATATCTAATTATAGGTTGTTAATATTCAATTATAAATGGTAACATATATAAAATTATTAATACTATTAAGTTAGGTGTAATTAATATATGTTATTAAATATGGCAATTATTTATATTTATTAATAAGAAGTAATAATGACTTAAGTGTAATTAATATATGGTATTAAATTTGACAATTATTTGTATTTATTATTGAGGGGTAAATTAGTAATTTGGAATAAATGGTCTCACTTAACCCCTATTTGCTCTATTATATATATAATAGATTTGAAGGACCATGAGAAACATGTTGCATTAGTCTTTGAGTGTTATGGAAACATAAAACTCTTTATAAGAAATAAGTTTGAGTATGCCGCTTAATCAGCAAAGTATTGGAGCATATGGCATCTCAAACAAGTGTATGTAGCTGATATAAAGAAGCTATGGTCCAATGCACTCAACCATCAACTGTAAAGGCTTTGAGCTGGTTTATTGGCCTTAAGTGCCATTACAAGATATTCGTGAGGAAAGAAATATGGAGTCATTGCTTTGAAGAAAGGCTCATTTTGTTCCTATGCCAATGCATGACTAATTTAAAAAGAACGTAACTGTTGAAGGAAAATGACAGGAAGTTATGTATGACCATTATAAACCCACTCCCCAATGGATTCCCCCGCAAACGGCAAAAGGGGGATTTATGATGAATTGCAAGCTGCAACCCAACAAAGAGACCCAACAAAGAGACGCAGTTCAGTAATTGAATATTATTTCAAAAGTCAAGTCTAATTATATGTGGGGAAGACATGACTAAGGTCCATAAACAATCGAGTTTTATTGTAAATAAACTCTTAGCCTCAAATATATAACATAGAGATGAACACATAATTTTCTGTTAAGGCAGTAGCAACCTCTCTTTTTTCCTCACAAATTTACATTTTTTCCTTCTACTCATGCCTACACTTCTCCACTTTTCTTCTGATCTTCCTGTCTGCTAATAAACACTAAACAGAAATTTTCAGCGATAAATAGTATTTTTATGCAACCAATAGTTCCTGCTGAACAGTTTTTTATTTTTTTGGAAAACCAAGATCTCCAAACAATAGGAAATCGATGGAGAAACCTAAATTCAATTCCTTTCCCTTTTATTTCGTCACCAAAAAACTCGCGAACACAATGTTGATTCTTTAAATTATTTCTTTCTACACAAGTATTTTGATTATCCAAAAGCCTAAAAATTTAATTCGTGACTTGACAGAGTAGACATTTGAAACCCTGGCCCATTCTAACCTAACCAAGAACGAACCATGAGTCCCATTTGCAACCTCTTCTCAGAAGTACCAAACCAAAATCACATAATGCTTTATAAGCATACACAACAACACATGATTACACACGTCTCCACTTTTACAAACTTAAAAAAAAATCATAATAAAACATTAACAAGAAAACATTAATAAAACAAATGACATAACACGGATTGATTAATAATAATACGAGTGTAGTACCATTTTGTTGTATGATAACAAGAGCGCCATTGGGTTGAGCTTCGAGTGGGTCGGGTATGATTTCGATGGATAAAACCCGATCCGAAAACTTGGGGTTGTCGAATGCAAAACCAAAGTTGCCACCACTCATATCACTATCCATCACTACTTTCTATATTCATTCATATGGAGATAATAAACTGAAAACGTAAAAATTTAAAATGATACATAAATGTCGCGAATCATTGACACTCCTCTAACATTTTATTCTCTACTGGTAACAGACTCTTAAATCACTTTTAAATACAGTATAATGTAAATTTTCTACCTTTATATTCAATAATATTATTTTTATCTGCTACTAATTCAATTTTATATTATTAAAATATCTTAAGATCATAAAAATATAATGAAATAAAATGAAAAGAAAAGGAGAATGTTTTACTAAATATTAAATTAAAATCAGATAATGGCTCTTAAAATTAAGAATAAATAAGATATACTTTTTTTTTAAACCAAACAAAACGAGCTTAAAATAAATCAGAATGTAACACATCTACGAGAAAGGATGGTACATCACACCATTCCTTCCATTCACACATAGAACCAGTCTCTCTAGCCAAAACATGAGCCACTAGCCAAAACATGAGCCACTGTATTGGCTGAACGTCTAACAAAATACACTGGATAGGACCCTAAGTCCTTGACTATAAAATGACAATCTTCAATAATAGCTCCCAGGTAAGAGGAATCCATCAATTTACTCTCAAAAGCTTGAACAACTGCTAATGAATCAAGCTCTATATGCACGTCTGAAAGCCTCCTCCTCTTCAACCAAGAAAGTGCTTCTTTGAACGCCAACGCTTCAGCAATCTTCGGGTCCACAATACCAGTCCAGAAACCTCCATAAGCAGCTATGAACTGTCCTTGATCATTCCTTAACACACAGCCAAATGAGCTCCTGCCTTCCTTTTCAAACACTGCAGCATCTATATTGCACGAAAACCAACCCAACACTGGCTTCTTCCACACTAAAACCCCTTCCCTGTCATTTAACTTCTTATGAATAACCTGATTACTCTGAGCCCTTTGTCATTGAAATAGATACACACTTGCTTCATTAACCACCATCGACGGAGTTTTGAATTTTTTATTCCATACTACATTATTCCTGTGATCCCAAATCTGCCATACTACTGAACATATGATTTCCATCTCCTTAGAAGACTTAGTCTTAAAAAACTCCTTCATTATATTTCTAACCGACAGGTCTGGACTTGAAGCAACATCCACCTTCACTCTGTTCCAGCAACTCTGAGCAAAAGAGCAATAAAACAGAGCATGCTCAGCGCTTTCCAAATGATTATGACACACTGAGCAGATAGGATAAACTTCAACAAAACGACTCCTGAGATTTTCCAATGTTGAAAGACAGTTCTGCAGCATTCTCCACACAAAGATTTTCACCTTCGGAGGAACATTCAAGTTCCAAATTTTAAGCCAGTTAAACTCAAACTCCGAGTTAGGCAGACCATACTCATTTTGACAAAGTCTACGATAGCCACTCTTAACTGAGTAATTCCCTTTCTCCTCATCAATCCACATCCAAGAATCTTCCTCCCTGGAACAATTCAGCGGGATTTTTTGGATTTGAACCACATCTTGCTCATTGAACAAGTCTCTAAGAATCTCCAAATCCCACTCAGTTGATCAAGCTTCAAAAGACCACTCACATTGGCTTCCTCCAACCCTTGAACGACCGGAGTTGTGATCTTTGTTTGGTTCCAACTAGGTAGCCACGGATCCTTCCAAATATTTACTGTTTCCCCCCTTCCTATTCTTTTCACACTCCCACCACAAATAAGATGATGAGCTGCCATTATACTACGCCAAACATAGCTCGGATTATTTCCTAAAATGGCCTCTTCAAACCTACACTTTGGGAAATATCGAGACTTCAATAGTCTTGAAATAAACGAGTGAGGTTGCGTAAGAATTCTCCAAGCCTGCTTACCTAGCATAGCCACATTAAACTCCTAAATGCGTTTAAATCTCATCCCCCCAAATTTCTTTGGATAACACATTTTATTCCATGCCATCCACCTAATCCCCTTATTCTTCTCTACATTCGACAACCCCCAAAACCTGTTCATTAGAATCTCTATGTCCTCACATAACTTTTTTGGAAGAAGAAACACACTTGCAACATACGATGGAATCGATTGCACTACTGACTTAATCATAATTTCCTTCCCTCCTCTAGAAACAGTTGTTCCTTTCCAGCTTTGAAGTCTATTCCATATCTTCTCTTTCACATATCTAAACGTTTCCCATCTGTTGCTTGAAACCATTTTTGGGAGCCCAAGATACATGTCATCATTACGAACTTGCACCTGAAAAACTTGACAAACCTCTGATACAATCGAGTCCACATTGTTCCGACTAAAAGAGATTGCTGACTTCTGAAAATTAATTTGCTGTCCGGAAGCTCTCTCATATAACACAAGGCACTCTCTAATATTCTCCGCTTCACTCACAGTTGCTCGAAAGAAAAGATAGCAGTCATCTGCGAAAAATAAATGAGTGATAATAGGCGCCCCATTAGCAATTTTGCATCCATGAATAGCCCCCATCACTTGTTTTCTACAGATCATCGCAGATAGGCCCTCAGCACAAAGAAGAAAAAGATAAGGCGATATAGGGTCCCCTTGTCGTAGACCTCGACTTGGAGTCACCGGACCTATCTCATTCCCCGAAACTGTGAATTTATAAGAAACTGTTGACATACAAAGCTAAATCCATCTTTTCCACTTCGCATCAAAATCCAATTTTTCCATTACACCCAAAACAAACTCCCATTCCACTCTATCGTATGCTTTACTCATATCAATCTTAAGAGCCGCGTATCCTGTTTTACCCTTAGTCTTCCTATGCATCCAATGATTCACCTCAAAAGCTGCAATTACATTATCCGTGATCAAACGCCCAGGAACAAAAGCACTTTGAGTTTCAGATATAATGCTTGGTAAAACCACCTTTAAACGATTTGCTAACATCTTCGTGATTATTTTCATCATTACATTACACAACGAGATGGGCCTGAGGTCAGCCATCGTTTCTGGATTCGCTTTCTTTGGGATTAGAACCACTACTGTATCGTTAAGACTCCCCGGAATTATACCTTCATTTAACACTCGGATACACTCCTTAGCCACGTCTTTACCAATTATACTCCAGAATTTCTGATAAAACCCGGGATTCATTCCATCCGGTCCTGGACTTTTATCCGGGTGCATAGCAAAAATTGCTTGTTTTACCTCCTCCTCATTGAAATCACGAATTAACTCCTCATTCTGAGCCCAGTAACTCGTTCTCCAATACAGTCCAACACCTCGTCAGCCCTCACTCCTCTAGAAGCAAACAGATCACTATAATAGTCTTCTATAACATTGCCTAGCCCTGAAGCCCAGTTCACCCAACTCCCTTCACTATTCTTCAGTTGATTAATGTGATTTTTCTTCTTTCTTGCTGAAGCATACGAATGGAAATACTTAGAATTGCTATCACCCTCTTTCAACCAAAACTGCTTAACCCTTTGCTTCCAGAAATCTTCTTTTTGAACAAGAATTTTGGCATACTCTGTCTCCGCCTCTCTCAAACATTGCACCGAGTAAGCATCATAAAGGCCTCTAAACCGTTCCAGTGTCTCTCTCACTCTCTGAAGTCTCTTCTGAAAATCTTTTACTAAAGTATCCCCCCACTTTTTTAACTCAAACCCACATACCTCAATTCTCTGCTCCATATTCAACCCCTCCGTTCTCCTCCAACTTTCAGCAACAATATCACTGCATCTTGATTCTCTTAACCAACAGTTTTCAAAACGAAATTTGTAATTTCTAGCAACTGGTCGCCAAACACTTACTTGAAGAAAAATGGCAGAATGATCAGAAGATGGTGCTATCAGATTATAAACCTTATTTGTAGGAAAAAGCGATTTACATCCCTCATTCACAAACACCCGGTCCAGTTTTTCTTGCACCCATCTTTCCGTACCGCGACTTCTTTCCCACGTATATGGATACCCTTCCATAGGCAAATCCGAGATTCCACACACAGTCTCCCTAAAAACATTCAACAGCCAAGTTGGATGTTTATGGCGCCCCTTCTTCTCTTCCTCACGAAGTAAATCATGAAAATCTCCCAGGATAACCCATGGCAGAGATGATATTGCTGCTAATGACTTTAATAAATCCCACGAATCTCTTCTCCTCGACCTCTCCGGAAAACCGTAGATACAAGTAAGTCTCCACTTATTAATATCATCTATCTTGACCTCTGCATCAATAAAATTTTGAGATGATGACTCTATCTTAATATTAGCTACATGTCTCCAAAGAAGAGCTAGCCCCCCTCCATGTCCCGTTCCAGCTACCGTAAACAGACCCTCATACCTCATCTTAGCTAGAATACCTTCAATTCTATCTTGATTCACCATAGTCTCCATTAAGAAAACAAACATGGGCTTCTTTAATTGGACAAGGTCCAATAAAACCTGAACTGTACGAGGATTGCCCAAGCCTCTACAGTTTCAAAATAACGTACTCATTGTGGCGGGCGGGCCTGGGTGACAGGTCCCGCCAATGCCAAGTTTTTTTGGTCTTGTTCATCTTCACTCATTATAGTATCCAGCCCATTTTCGAGCCCAACTTCAAAATTTGAAATAATGCCCGTCCTATCCTTCCCCTCTCCCACCCGCTGTCTTTTCTGTTTGGATACTATTATCCCATCAATAACGGGATTATCTTCTCTAGCATTTAAATTTTCCACTATTTTCTCATGATTTATAGTAGATGCAACTACCCTTGTTTCTTTCTCCCTAGCATCTCGCTGCATACTCCTACGATCATGGGATTTTCCAACAGCCTGACTTGATTCCCCCTCCACCTCTTTCTCGTTTGACTTCACCGGATTTACAAACGCACCGTCAGCTCCCCTTAACCACATACTTTCTGCACTTATACTCTGTTTACGCATTGTTGCACGTAAGGACCCGTCGTAGTTTCTGATTTCTGTACCCTGAGGATTATCAAACAACGCCTCACAAAACTTCTCAGTATGTCCTATTAACCCACAGAAAAAACAGAATGAAGGCAATCTCTCATACTTAAACTGGAACCACATCCAATCGCCTCCAGCTTTTTTAATTCGCATCTTGCTTTTTAACGGTTTCATCACATCAATAGCCACCATAATCCTTAAATAATTTCTACCCATCCTTTCAAAGTTCTTAGAATCTGATTCCAGAAATCTCCCCACATAATTACCTATGGATTTCAGCACATATTCTGACTTGAAACCAAGCGGGACATCATAAATTTAGACCCATATGTAGAGTTCCGATAGCTTAATGTCCTTTAGTTGTTCATCCACATTTAACCTTTTAATAAGAAGGACTTGTTGATTAAAAGTCCAAGGACCATTATTCAGAACTCTCTGCATATCAAGATCATGAAAGAATTTAAATAGGAAAATATTTGGTTGATCCGTCTCCTCCATGAACACCCCCTGAACCGGTCTCCATATTGACGCCAAGGTATCTTACATTGCCATAAAATTCACCTTCCTATTTGTTAAGAATCTACCCACCAAACACCTGTTATAATCTTGCTTCACGCCGTTCTTCGGAACATCCTCCAACACCAGGCCAAAATCCTCATCTCCATTTTCCAACGAGAGCTTTGAATATGCCTCTTCCAAGTTTTCAGCATTTCCAGAGCTCGCCATGAATAATAGATTGACACAGAACACCGTATTTGAAAAGAAAACAGCGAAAAGAAAAAGATTTAAAACTTACCAATAGATGAGACAGAGAGAAAACTCATCATACAGATGAGACTTACATAAATAAGATATACTTAAAATTGTAAGAAAATCTAATAATTTCCTGGAGCTCTAATTTAAGCCTTACTCTTTATTGTTGAATCTAAGATACGAGTTGAGTTTTTTTGGAGACGCTCGTTGCTTAAGATATTGAAAGACCTAACACTCCTCTTTTTTGGTCATCATTAGTGAACCGCCACAAGCAGTGACATATCCACGGGTCCGACAGGCTCAAAGGATGCCTCTGGCAGGCTTATGTTGTTAATGAATGTAGCCCTAGTGATGCAGTGGTCCGGAAATTGAAAATAACGATGCAGTGGTAATATTTATACAACTATATTTTTAAGGAGATACACACAACCTTAAATCTAAATGTATTAAATCCCATGGGGTGGTGGCCTTATATGTCAATTTGACATAGAACATTGTTCAAATTATCATTTTTGAAAAAGATTTCGAAAAAAATGGCCCTATATGTCACTTCTTAACGGAACACCGTGTTCCGTTTTGATTTTTTTATTTAAAGGTAAAACGAAACTTCGTCTGCCGTTTTAGCACTTTAATTTTTTTTATATGGGAAAACGGAACTTCGTGTACCGTTTTAGCACTTTGATTTTTTTATAGGGCAAAACGTTAGATAAAGCAGTGTTTTGTAGCAACACATAAAGTAACGTTTTTACCTTTTTTTAAAAAAAATATAAACAAAACACTATATCTTGTAAATTATTAAATCATAAATTAATAAAAAATATTTTAAATTATTTTCTAAAACCCAAAAGGGAATTTTTGAACACTAAAATGTTAAAAATTATTAAATTAAGTTACATCCTTAAATTTTATAATTATTTAATTTAAAATTAATATTTATGGTTCATAGGGATCGGTGTAAGATTTTTTAATTTTTTTTAAATGTTTCTAAAACCCAAAAGGGAATTAGTGAACCCTAAATGTTAAAAAACTGTTAATTTTATAATTATTTAATTTAAAATTAATATTTATGGTTCCTAGGGTAGGCCCTAAACCCTAGATTAAATTAGGATTTAGCCTAAACCCTATATTAAATTAGGGTTTAGGCGCTAGAATTTAGGAAACCCTAAATCGGTGTAACATTTATTAATTTCTTTTTAAATATTTCTAAAACCCAAAAGGGAATTGGTGAATCCTAAATGTTAAAAATTGTTAAATTATGATTTATAAATTTTAAAAATATTAAATAAATATAAATATTGAAAAACGTAACATTAAATGATGTTTCCGGAACTCTAAATAATACATCAAAACAAGCTTAAAATAAGAAAACAAAACATAAAATAAAGGAAATACAAAACGTGACTTGAAGTCAGGTTGCTACTTTATTAAAAAAATAAGAGGCAAAACGGAAGATGATGTTCCGTTTTGTATGTATTAAAAAACGGAACATTATATGACATTATGAGGTGAAATTTTGGGCCTTTCTACCCTAAAGGGGCAATTTGGGCATTATTAACTGAAATAGTGATAATCTGGACCTTTATTCATCCCAAGGTAAACTGTAACCCTCAGGTGCAATTTGCCATTGATGAAGAAGGGACTATCGTCAGCAATGAAGGCGTTCCACGTTGTGTTGAACAGATTCCTACTTCCAACATATTGTCCTTCTGTCAATGTGTCGCTGCCTTTATCCTCAGTCCTGTACACTCCTTGACTCCTTGACCAAGCTGCAAGTTCATAGTCCATCTTCAAACTGGCAGATCCATTTCCTCGCATTCCCAAGAAGAGGCCAAAGCGCTCTGATACATTTTGCACATCCATGTTGCAGTAAGCCAAAAGGTAAAAACCATGCTCACCAAGATGAAAATCTTCTGAGCTAGTAACCCCTGCAGGATATAAACGCACACATTCCTCCCGCGTTAGGTCCAGATATGCAACACAATGATCACGAGGATGCTCAATTACAACTGCCCTGACTGGCCGACAAGTGTACGCCCGTCCCACAAAACGTTGACCTGGGTTATCAATCTTTTGGTCTGCAGCATGCGGGCCCAGAGCAAGTTGATGCCGTCTGTGTGGTGTCTCATTCTTAAAAAACAGAGCCTCAAGAACAATTTCAGATGCACCTTCAGGACTAAAATAGGTGCATGTTGAAACTTCTTTTAATTTTTGGCTAGTCATGTATGGGAACCGAATGAGGTGACGAAGGCGTGTCTCCAGTACTCCCCTTCTTTCCTCCAGTTGTGGGTAGTGAACTTCAGCCCACTTCAGTATAAGATCGTAAACAACATCTTCAGAACATACCTGAATATCATCACTTGATAGGATAGCCTCTATTCCAGCTAACGACAAGTTTAACACCAGGTTTTCGAATCTGGAAAATATTGCACAAAGTTTTATCAGCTGCCATTTTTGGCAAGTTTGCAGCATAAAACTTATAGCAAATATTGACCTAACAAGCATGATTCTTTCTAGAAAAACTCTGAAAACAACGAAGATCCAACTCGCAATAACAAAAATAACAAAGCTGAAATTTAGAGCTCTCACTTCTTTACGTCTCTGAACTGAACAGCAATATACTTCTTCGCTGAATCTGTAAGCTCCTGAAGTGCAACAGCTTGCAAAACACTTGCGGGAAGATCCATATAGCTAAGAGCCAGGTCACAGTTCATGGGAAGCTTGCTTAGTTGCTGGCTGCAATACTCCATACATGATGGAACATCATATTTGTCTGCGGCTATCAGTACATCCAGCAAACTATAAAGCGTTGCCGTTGACAAAGAATTTTTGTACATAAAATTCAGAAGCTCCATAAGGGCAGCTTCCTCTGTATTAAAAGAATTAAAAGAATAGAGTAAAATAAGGGATAAGCTCATATTTTAATAAATCAGTATATCTGGAAACACCATAGAAGGAAAAACAATACGGTGACACTAAAATTAATAACACAGAGATTAGTAATTGGACATTCTTATAAAAATAAGTTTGACAGATTTTATTTCTCAATAATAGACAAACAAGTTGTTTACTGGACTTCGTGGCACCAAGCATAGCTCATGCGGCATACCAAATGACGTTCAGGTAGCCAATGAGGGTTTGACGCTATATGGCGCAGATGATAAATGAGCACTGATATGTATATGATCATATCTGTCTGTCTATGTGCATATGCATACATGTGTGCTTATACACATATATATGTGTGTCATGACAATGTCTAATGGGAATTCCACCGTCCGTCGTCGTCAATTGTCAGCTGACAGTCTTAATTCTTTAGAAAGAGAACGGTAGAGTTCGGGCGCTTTGTGCTTGGCAGTCAAGCCCCATGTCCTCATAAATATGTAAGGTGAGCTGACAACAACCTCATTCATTAGAAAGAAATTTAGATAGAAACTTCATTACATTGAAAAATGTATATCAAGTAGGAACTTTTAAGTTGGTCATAGATGAACTTTACAGGACACTTCTAATATCTAGAGATTAAATCTTCCTGTCAAGGTCTTTAGAAGTGATCCTTTTTTTCTTTTTTCTTTGAAATACTTGAGATGTGATACATTTTACCTTCAAGTTAAATTACCTCTATTTAATAACTGTGATATACGCCAGCAACAATATTAACAATGGCCTTAAAATATGAGAGATTTGAGTGTGTTTTATTGAATACAAAATCAGAAAGATAAATGCCAAGGTATTCGAGAGACCTGGTACTCTCCCTATAGGTTAAGTAGCTAATTAAAAACTAATTTCTGCCAGCCTCTCTCAACTCCTCTCTTGACAATATATTCTGTCACATTCAGTACTTGCCAAATATAAAAGATATTTATTTGTTCTCCCAAATTCATGCTAATTATTTGTAACATCTATATTAGTATTTTTATTACCTTAGTACTATCAATTAGACAGCCTAGACATCCTTCTCGCTGAGCCTCGAAATACGTGTACCTTATTGAGGCTCTATCAAATTGGATTTTATTTTGGGTATATGTTAATTCTCTTCAGGGAAAAGGTAATGCCAACCATGCAACTTTTCTCTTTTCTTATCTTTTTCCAAGTCCTTCATAATTTCCCATACGCAATACATCTAAATCTGGAATTAATAGAAGCAAAGTATCAAGCTTACATGTCACATTAAATTTATAACATGTTTCTGGCTCCATGAAATGATATAACTTTTAGTATAATAGCAGCTAGGAATGAAATAAAAGCTGTCACTGTCATTTTTACCAGAGGTATGAATCTGCAGTTTTGCAACTCGCTCTGATTCTCTCATCCCATTTGAAAATAACTGCAATGCAAAAGTTCAAATGCAAAAGTTACTAATAAGCTCAAGTACAAAGCAGCATATGACAGCTTGACGACTTTGACCTTGTAGAAATATGGACTCTTTATTGCCAGTACTGCAGAACTGATGTGTATAGTCTTCACTCGACTGACAGCAGAAAAGTCCTTGCTCCAAGTAGCTTCTTCTTCTATAGAGGCATCAAGATGTGTCAATAGATATAAGACTTCCAAACAAAAAACATTTTAGACTTGAGACTACAATTTAGAGCAAGTGATTTCTTAACGTACTAATAACGATGCGATTGACAAGCACTGTGAATGAACACAGCTGATCTATGATCAATACCTTTTTAATTAGACACCATTTAGGTAGGGCACTGTGTTTTTAAAAACTAAAATCCCATATTAAAGTTACCAGTACTACTACTAGAGAGTGATATATGTACCACTCCTAAACCTTAATAAACAACCTGAAAATGATTCCTTAATCATTGAATTGCCGTCCTTGTCTTGGTTTTCAGAAGCTATACCATCTTTGGCATCCGTCGTACTACACTTGATAGCTGGTTCTTCGCCAAGCATGCTGGTGCAGTCACCTGGTAGAGCTCATTAATTATCTGATCAGTAATAAATAAACCTAAATAAAATCAAACTATGACAATGCCTACATTAAGTGTGGATGAAACTTCACATAAGCCATACAAGTGTACACACCCTACACATAAACACAAAGCTCAAATTTCATAAAGCTCTAGTGATATACAAACTAGTATAATAGTCAATGTTGTCACGATTGTATGGAATTGAGAATTAGGGTTTGCTTTTCTAGGCGGGGGGATTTTAAAATAATGAGTGTGGTGCCGTTTTGTGAGTTTCTTTTAACGATGCCAGTTAGTCCAAAGATGTCGTTAATTATAAGTTGTACTCCCTCTATTTTTTATTATATGACGTTTGACTTTTTGCACACATCTCAATGTGTATTGACCAAGTAGTTAGAAATATTATTTCAAAAAAAATCTGTTTGCAAATTATAGTATTTTTTGTTTACTTCTATTTAAAAAAGAAAAAAAATAAAAATAATGAGAATAACTACCCAATCAAAACACATTGAAGTGTGTGCAAAAAGTCAAGCGTCGTATAATAAAAAACAGAGGGAGTATTATAATATTAGTTTACCAGTTCCATTAGTCGTAGTGTGAAATGAAGGCCACACTGAGTTACAATTGGGATTGCCAGGATCCTAAATGTATCAGTAGTTACAGTCACTTATGGAAATGAATAAAACAATTATTTGTTTTCTCCTCTTATTTCTTTAAATTTTTTTCTTCCTTCTTCCACCACAAGTAGTTTCAATGATCTAGAACTCTAAATATATATCATGACAACATTGGCAGAGCTTACAAGAATATCATTCAGAAACATAAGAAAACTTTTATAACCATGGAGGTAAATGTGAGCAACTCCATTGTATAGTGAAACAATTCCATGAATCTGCTAGAAAAAATCAATCTCAAACCAATTCCAGAATAGATGAATTAGAAGCAAAGGTAACCCTGCTGTGAGCAGCTAATTAGTTGAGGTTGGTAGAGTATATGAAATTCCTGATGGGCTCATATTTTTTATGTGAAATGGTGGCTAAGGAGTCAAATGGATCTGGAGACAGTGTTGACCAAAAGGTTTTCATAAACTCTTAGTTCGGTACCAAGACCTAAGCTCAAGCCTACCACCACCCAGCTACGGAGCCAGAAAATTTTAGAAACAGGGACTAAAATAGAAGAAAAAATTATAGCTAATATATTTATTTAAAATTTTTGTTATAGTGGGGGCTAAAAAATAGTTTTTATTAAGTACATATATGTAATATCTTCTAAATATTAGGTTAGACAACTCAAGTATTACCTATATTTGTGTAGCCGTACATATTTTAAGGGGTTTAGAGCAACTCCAAGAGATAAGCTATTTGTCATCCAAAGATTTAATCTACGGAATAAGGCTGCTACAAAATATGCACCAACTGAATCCTAATGGTTCCTTATTTCACTAAGATCCTTCTTCCATTACTTAATAATAGCATTACTTATAAATAGCTAACCTCCCCCTTCTTCTTAGCATGTGCTACTTTCATTTAATAATAAAAATTAAAACAATTTATTTCTCTCTATTATATAGTGTATGAAAAGTACTTTTAATAATATAATATGAAATAAGGAACAACATTGTTGGAGTTCAAAGTCCTTGTCAATGTTTAACTAGTCATACCATTAATGCCACATCATCATCAGTTCACCATAAGACAACATATTTCTACTCTACCCCCCACCCCAACTCCTTACCTATATAATGTTGAATAAATATTACTTTCTAAATTACAGATAGCTAATATAGGTACCACCGTTGGAGTAACAATTTTTTTATTATATTTAGGGAGCCAAAAATTTCCAAAATTAAGCATACACAGCCACACACACTGCGTACACCTGCACTCTTTCAAACTCAGTATAAGAGTAAAAAAGACCCGAAATCATAATAATCCACATGGGAAACATCCATTGTAAATTTGTAAGAACTAACAGCATAGTAATAATTGACAATTTTATTACATAAAAGAACGACAACCCCGGAACAATCTCTAACACAAAGTATACATAAATATCGCAATATTTACATTAGACATAACAAAATATTAACAAAAAAAAATATAAACAAAACAAGAACAGTGGTACCATTTTGTTGTTTGATAACGAGAGTGCCATTGGGTAGGGGTTCAACTGGGTCGGGTACGATTTCGATGGATAAAACCCGATCGGAAAATTTAGGGTTGTCGAATGCAAAACCAAAGTTACCAGCACCCATTTCAGTTTCCATAACTGCTGTCTTTGCGAGTGGAGTTATGCGTGTGTGTAGATGTAGAAAGAACAAACGGAAAACGCGGAAAATTGATAAAGTTTTTAAATTACTATTCTAGAACATTCTACGAACCATGACCGGGGTCAACCAAAATTCTCTCTAACATCGATTTTAAAATGCGGATTCGGGAGGTTCGGCTTATCAATTTCGAATCTATTCAACTTTGAGATTATAATACTCTCTCCGTCTCAATTTATCCGTCTTATTTGATATTTTTGCGGTCTAATCTACTTTAATATGTATTTTTCAATTTTTCAAAATAATAATAATAAAAAATTATTTACGGTCAAAGTTGAGTCAATTTAACCATCAAAAGTCAAACAAGACAGATAAATTGGGACGGAGGGAGTATATTTGAATATTCTTCGACATCACCAGAGCCCCGGGCGGACCTTACACGATACTGGTCGTGTGGGATGGCCATTTGCGACGAACATCAACGAAAATTTAGGAGGTTTCATGCAAGTGTTCACGACGGTCACTACAACGAAGGTTTATGACGACCGAAACAAGAAAAGTGTACGGCAGTCGCTACATCAAGGATTCTACGATGGTCGTTGCGATAGAAATTTAATAACAAAGAATTAGTATTGAAGAAGAAGTTCATATAAAATATTCTGAAGTTAAGGAAGAGTGAGTACAACTATCAAAGAACAAGGACTGATCCGGGTTCCGGGATAATATACCCGGACCCCCTAGGACGCGCCCCACGCTAGGGCTGTAATTCGAGTCGGGCAGTTTGCGAGCTCGCCCGGCTCGAACTCCTTTAAGTGGGCCCGGCTCGGCTCGTTTAGTTTAACGAGCCGAGTTCGGCCAGAGGTTCCGGCTCGTTTAATTACTCGAGCCGGCTCGGCTCGACTCTAGCCGGCTCGGCTCGACTCTAGCCAGCTCGACTCGACTCTAGCCGGCTCGGCTCGACTCGTGAAATTAAACGATCCGAGTTCGGGTAGAGGTTTAGACTCGATTAAGTGTAAAATTAAACGAGCCGACTCGCCCGACTTGTTAAAACCGGCTCCTTTAGCTAAACGAGCCGGCTCGACTCGACTCGTGAAATTAAACGAGTCGAGTTCGGGCAGAGGTTTAGGCTCGTTTAACTAAACGAGTCGGCTCAACCCGACTCGATTAATCTCGGCTCGAATTATGTCCGGCTCGAAACTCGGCTCGCTCGGCCCGAATTACAGCCATACCCCACGCTATATGGCCGCAAAGGGGTGGCCGCTCTATAATGCGAATTGAATAACGATAAGAAGTCATTAGAGAGGTTGCTCCCACCACTAAAATGGAAAGAGAATAGAAAAAATTATACAAGTCTTGAGGAGGAACCTCAAGAGGAGCTCCACACTCCATAGGGCGCGCCATAGAAGTCCGGAGGAGCCTCCAAAGTGCTTCCAATTTCTCGGGGCATGCCCTGAGGATACGGAGGGGCCTCCGGGAGCCCGTTTTCTCGAAAAATATATAGAACATGTCATTCTGTAGTCTTGCGAGTTTTTTCGTAGGGGAATGATGGAAAACGTATTGAAGGCGCCGTTATGTAGTCTTGCGAGTTGTCCTCGTAGTCGAATGGTGGTTAAAAATTAGTGTATGCTTCGTGAACCTTGTCTTTGCATTTGACGGGTTGTCCTCATCGTGAGATTTTGGGGTTATCTCACATTTTGCACTTATATGGTAGGGATCACTTATCTTGTAGTCTGGTGGGTTATCCTCATTGGGGGGAAAGATGCGCTTGAGCATTTGTGGTAAGTCATGACTATACCTGAGATTACGATTGATGAAAATAGCAATAGCGGAGAGGATATCCACCGGCCGATGAGTATTTTTATCTGTGAAGTTCCAAAATTATAATCGAGCCCTGGGCCTTTGTGACTAGGCCGCGTCGCTGGGCACTCCTAAAGCAAATATATATTCGAGTTATAATAGGAAGTTGGTTCGACAGCTCCTATTGGGCCTCGAAATGAGAAACCAAGTCCATATTGATTTCTTATTCTCCAAAAACTATACGCAGGTATTGATCCTCTATATAAAAAGGTACGTAGACACATTGTAAGGGGTTGAAAACGAGAGTTTTATACGCCACCACCAAATACCCTTGCAATCTCAGCCCCCAATGCATCAGCACCATCATACTTCGACAATTTTTACAGAAAATAACCACCATCACAAATCTTGATTCCGGCCGCAAAGTTCAAATCTTTTTTAACCAAATTTATCCGTTAACAAATTGGAGTTAGAAGGATGGGCTTGAATCAAATCAAACCTTAGGAGGAAAAGATGTCTAATAATGGCGGAAACTCCCGCGACAACAGCTACATCTTTGACGAAGATGGATGCTTCAAGAAACATAAAGCTGGTCGCTTCAACAAAACTGAATGTTGACACTTCAAGGAACTTGAAAATGGACGCTACAAGGAACTTGAAGATGGACCCCACCAAGAACACAAGACTCCGCTTGTCAACGGAGAGCCATCGTTGTTCATCATCAACAACTTCATGATGAAATGAAAATGAATCTGAAAATTTGGTAAGAAGTTTACTTTATTTTCGTTCTCAAAATTTTCTTCCCATTTTTTGGATAATCGGGAAAGAAAAGTAAATAGTTTTTTCTTAGAGTTGGGAACAAAGCGTAATATAACACCACTATCTAAGCAATTCAGGAGCCTTGCTTACTATTTGATAATCTTAATGTTCGGAAGAAATTGTGATACGCTTAGATCATAAAACAAATTTTTTATATCACATATAACGATTGCCTTCAAAATATTTCATTACTCGATTGTAAACCACAACCTAAGGTATAATTTTCTATTCTTGAAGTAGGAACTTTCTTCATCAATAAACTATTTTGATGTATCACAAAGATGTTAAAGTGCAGTGGCTTGCAAAACAGTAGGCGAAAGATGCAGATGCCATATACTCCAGCTAATAGTGTACTCTTTATCATGCATGCTTGAAGTGGCGGACCCAGGAAGTTTTGTACTAGGGGGCACAAAAAATTTGAACAAAAATGTTAACATTGAAATCAAATGTACTAGTTCAGTAAGAAAAATATATGGTTCGTATCTTAAATATACAATAATCACAACGAGACTCTTCTAATCTTCATTTCTTGAAATTGTTTGATAATTCCTCTTCAAATATTTCCTTCTCATTGTAAGTGAATAAATAACCATTCAGCCAACGATCTCCCATTCAGTTTCGTAATGATTGTTTGACTGTCTTCATTGCTGAAAAGACTCTCTCAACGATAGTGGTGGCAACCGGAAAAGTTAAAGCCAACTTCACCATATTAAACACCAACGGATATACTAAATCTTTTTTTGTTTCAACCATTTTCTGAGCAATTCCATTAATACCATTCACCTCAAATATAACTGAGAAGCTGATTTTCTAGTATTATGAGATCAAATAGAGAAAAATTAGTTAGATGGAACTTGGAAAATTAAATGAGCTTGTTATTATCAAAGGAAGAAAATTAATCCGATGGACTGAAACAAGACATACATAAAAGTAACTTTGTACTTACCTCGTTGAATAGAAAATTTAACTCAACAATTTGTGCATCAATCATAGTTTTGAATAAACTTGTTCGATAATGAACTTCATTTGTAATTTGTTCTGATTCAAGATCTTCCTCAAGGGGATCTCGTCTACCACTTTTTTTAATAACGTTTACGGGGCAAATACAGATTTTTATGTAAACAAAAATGAAAATAAATTAAAAATTAAAATATTAAAATATTACATGGGCAAGTGACTTTATAGGTCTTTCTGTGTATCCACTATGTGACCTGACATCGTACACCTCCCAAGTTATCTGATCATCAATCAATTACTAATATTTCAATTCTTTTGCGTTGAAGGTTTTTAGTTGGTTCTTCATGATCTTCATCATAAAATGAACTTTAGAAGAGATCCTTAATGTGTCAGCTGGATTTATGTTGGGGTAACTCAGATAGATAAAGGAAGATTTTTTGGTGCAAAAAAAGTATTCTTTACATTATTAATGTTCCTAAAGAGTGAAGAGCGCTTGTTTCATGAAATAAGAAATTTTTAACCAAGCTATGCAAAATAAGTCCGGAGATTCAAGTGTCCAAATGTATTGTTGGATATATTTGAGATGTCATGTCTAATATGTTTCATGTTTAGTTTTCTATCTTAACAAATCAGAAATATCAGTTCTTACTGGAATCAGTACTTACTGGAAGTCAGGACTTAATGTCATATCAGGACTTAAGGTCATATCAGAACTTAAGTATGGGAGGACTTACAGTTAAGGAAGGAAGCTGATTTACAGGAAAGAAGATCGAGACTAATACATAAGAAGATATGCAAGGAAAGAGTTAGAGGACTAGAAGAATTATATAAGATATCTGATTTATATATTTTAGGAGAGATAATTATATTCCATATCAATTAGAAGTTATCTTGTAACTGTGTACTATATAAACACAGACATAGGTTTACACTATATGTGTTATCATTATCGAGAAGATCATACATTTTAACCTAGCAGCTCTCATGATATTTGTTCATCACTGAGAGAGAACAGTTCCATTGTAACAGAGTTTATTATATCGAATACATCTGTTTTCTGTTACTTGTGCTCTAAATCGATTTGATTGTATTCGACACTGTATTCAACCCCCTTCTACAGTATTGTGTGACCTAACAAGTGGTATCAGAGCCTATCTATTAACACACATACAGTAAAAGATCCAAAACAATCATGTCTGAAGAAGCAGAAAATCCAACCAAGCCCGCCAAAACTGAAGAAACTCCAAAGACTCAAACCCACAGTCGATATGAGACTATTAGGGATCCCATACTGAGACCTTCTGAGTATCCCATATGGAAAGTGAAGATGGCTATGTTTCTGGAAGCCACAGATCCAGAATACCTTGACAGAATTAATGAAGGACCACATAAGCCAACCAAGCTCTCTGTTGTAGTTGCAGGTCAGCCAACAAAGACCGTACCAAAGGAGAAAAGTGAGTATACAACTGAAGATATCTCATCTATTGCCAAGGATGCAAAGGTAAGGCATTTGCTACATAGTGCCATTGATAATGTCATGTCAAACAGGGTAATTCACTGCAAGACTGCAAAGGAGATATGGGATGCCTTGGAAACAAGATGCCAGGGAACTGATGCAATCAAGAAGAACAGGAGGACTATACTCACTCAAGAGTATGAGCACTTTGACTCAAAACCTGATGAGTCATTAACTGGTTTATATGACAGATTTGTCAAACTCTTGAATGATCTGTCACTGGTGGATAAGGAATACGATCTTGAAGATTCAAATCTTAAATTCCTTTTTGTGGCGCCCTCCGAACCCGGGTCAGAAATTTGGGGTCCACACACACACCTTAATTATAACCTGCTTATAACAATAATAATGATAATAATAATATATGCAATGACCCTACTTACCAACCACCACGGACCGTAACAGGTTAAAGTATGCACACAAGCCAAACACACTAATATATTACAAACCGTTCAAATCCCAACTATTTCAAACTCAAACTGAGTATTAAACATTATTACAAACTTTTACAAACTTAAATTATTCTAAAAGAAGCCTACTAGCTCCGCTTTCTCAACCTGAACCCCTAGCTCTCGCGCTGGACTGGGGATCCTCTTTACCAACTGGTTCCTTTTTAACTGGAAAGAATATAAACAACATCGCACAAATGAGCTAACTACCTCAGCAAGTCACAATGAAAAAACTGAGAATAATGATCATCAGGTGAATATGGTTATGATATCAAGTGAACAATGGATTATGATTTAGAATTGGATATTATACTTTTAATTTAAAAACCAAGGTTAGGCTGCTGATCAGTCACGCACTAACCCCGAGCAAGGTACACAGCATTGCTCTAACTACTGGATCCAAGGCACACATAGGCCTAACTTGACCATTATATGGTCTGACCACGAATCTGGTCCACAATTTTATAAAAACAATCCAATTCTAACATAATAACAGAATATGCAATAATAAACAATAACCGAAATCATTAACAACAATAAATGTTTAACAATGAAAGGGTTTCAATCCTTGTAAGGATCAATAAGGCAATTTAAAAGCTTGGATGCTGGGTAATGAAAAAAAATTGGATAACAAAGGAATCAACATTTCAAGGTTTCAAGGATTTGAGCTTTCAAAGCATAGGATATAATGATTGAATGTACAAGTAATTCAGTTCAGTGTTTGGGATTTTGTTTGCATGTATTTGTGGAGTAGTATCGTATACTTGAGGTTCGTGTTTGGGTATACAACAATCAATGGTCTAGAAAGAATAAGGTTTATGGCTCAAGAACAATAACTGGAATCAGGATTTAGGTTTCTGTGCTTCAAAGCACTTGCAATATCACAGGATTATCAAGTACTACAATATCTCGAGAAAGTTCAGAACACTTGCCTGATATTAGCTTACTACACTGCACTCGTTTCCAATCACAACCGTCTTACTCTTCAACTATCTGTTTCCCTTTCTTACGTCTTGCCTCTTCTGCTCACATATCATAAGCATCTATCAATAATTTACTCATGGATTTCTATTCAACACATACTTCTATCTACCCTTCGTTTTACCCAAATCCGATTAACGGATTGAAAGTTATGCAATAATCAAGTAAACACCGAATATATAGACCGATAGTCAATTAATAAGTCACATATAGCACATAATACATCACGTAATCAATGATATATCATTTATAAAGAAGTCTCGGGTCATAAATAGGCTTTCTGGTATTTAAAATGATTTTTAAAACATTTTTCGGAATTAAAACGGGTCGTTGGATCAATTTCGGGTTAATAAACAGGGTTCGGTTGGCCAATTCTGGCTCCGAAATAATTTTAGAATAATTATCGAGCCTTGGAAATAATTTAGAATAATATTTTAAAGCTCGAAACTATTTTTCAGAATTTTTAAATCATTTTTAAATAATTAAATCTAATTAAATAATTAATTAAAATCAATTAATAATTAATTAAATCAATTAATCAATTAATTTTTGAATTAATTGACCAATTAATCAATTATAAATTAACTGAAATTAATTAACTAATTAATTTAGATTTATTTGTGAATTAAAAATAATTTTCAGAATTAAAATAATAATTTTTAGAATTTTCAGAATTTAAAAATGAATTCTTATAATAAAAATAAATAGGAAATATGATTTTTAAACATTTTATAAACAGGAATCCTAAATTTGCAAAGTCTGGAAACTTCAGGGACCTAACTGCATCGTTTTCAAAAGTTGGGGTACTAAACTGTAATTTTCCAGCCCTTCGCCGGAAAACAGTCGGGTTCGCCGGAGAACACGTTCCCGGCGTCCTCACCCCACCAACACCTCCAGATCACATCTACACAACACCAGGAACACAAACATGCAATCAATTCATCCTAACAATCCCTGAGTTGGCCGGAATTTGGCCGTGAAGTTTTCCAGTTTCCGGCGAACATCGGAAAACTTCAAAACACAACTCCATTCTCTACAAACCTCGTTGGTTCATGAAACTTATACGACTAGATTGCAAATTTCACAGAGAACACAACCCACTATAACACAACATCAATCTATCACAGAATAAGAAACCCCCAAATTTCAATTAAGAACATTCATACGGGTTATAAACCCTAATTTTGAAATTCGAAAATTAAACCCACTTTTGAGCATGTTATTGAACTCCAAATCAGACGTATGACATATGAAAATCATCAAGAAAACAAGCTCTACAACATGCAATCATCAAATCATACAAACAATCATCCGAACAAAAATTCATATTTTTAATAAAATAAATTCGAAAATAAATAAATTTTTAGAAAAATAACCTTGATTTCTGCAGTGAAACAAAACTCAGAATCTGATAGAACACTTTAAATCCTTCATTTTGGTTACTCAAGCTTTGAAAACAGAGATCGGTAACGCCTTCGTTTTGCTGTTTGATTCTTAGAACAGTTTTAGGAAATTTGGGTTTTTCTCTGAAAATTATATAATTAACTATCTGCAAATGATTTTGATATGAAATAAAATACGGTAAAAGGCTATTTATAATTACGGAAAATTAGTATCCCGTTGGATCATTCCGGATATAAAATGGTACGTTTATTTGTAAAAACTGATCCAAATGGTATCGGTTTTCGGGATAATTATCCAAATCAGTACAATTTGTACTGCGGTCTTGGTCTCAGCGCCTGGTTACACGTATTACGAAGTGATAATTGTGATAGTTTAATAAAAAGCTCCCGTTTATCGAAAATACGGGTTTTATTGAGTTACCGAAACGAATATTGTATCGAAAATGTTGCGCCGGGACCCGCGCAGGACAAACCGTACGCCGGATCGAAAAAGTCGAAACATGGAATATGCTCGGAATATTACAATTAGGTTAGGAAAGAGTTCTCGAAAGAGTTTCGGGTTCCAAAAACGTAACAACGGTTGACGTCGATTGGTTCCCGTTTTTATAAAATAGATTTTAATTACCCGGAAAAAGATTTTAGAAATTTCATATGATTCTTATAAATCCATAAACCAACATAAAAATAATTAGGAAGATATGACAATTATCTATATTTTATTTTGGATATATAAAAATTAAAATACTCAATTAATATTATTTTTGAATATTCAAGTACATATAACACTTAACAATTAGCTCACAGAATAGATATTGAACACACATAATAATTATATAATAGCAAAATAATTTCACGATATATCCCGGATATTACACTTTTAGCTCTTCTTGAAAGTTGGGATTTGAAGTCAACTACTATAAGAGACAACTATGCTCTTGATGAAATTTATGGTATGCTCAAGACTCATAAACTTGAGATGGATCAAAGAAACAAGAGACATGGGAGAAAGTCAAGGACGGTTGCTCTTAAGGATGAGGAAGAATCATCCAAAGTGACTGTCTCAAAGAAAGGCAAAGGAAAGGCTCTCATCATAAAGTCTGATTCAGAATCATCAAGTACTGATAATGATGATTCAGAAACTGAAAGTCTACCTGAAGTAGATGCTGATGAAGAGATGATGAAACTGTGTGCTCTTATGGTGAAGGGTGTCACAAAGATTGCCTACAGGAAATTTAGAAGGGGAAAGAAGTTTTCCAGGAAAAGTGGAAGTTCTGATAAGAAGGGATTCAGAAAATCTGAAGGCAAAGTAGGAAAGTCTAACAGAGGAGATTACTCGAATGTCAAATGCTACAACTGTGGTGAGAAAGGCCACATATCTCCTGATTGTAAGAAAGGAAAGAGTGACAAAGTCAAGGTTCTTGTCACAAAGAAGAAAAGCTGGACAGACACTTCAGATTCTGAAGATGAGGTGAACTATGCCTTGATGGCAAATGCTGATAGCAGTTCTGATGCTGCTGAGTTAAAGGTACCTCAAACAACTTATGCTTTTCATACTGATAATATTACTGAGTTGAGATCATATCTTAAAACCATGTTTATTAGTTACAGAGATCAAACTTTAACATGTGAAAGATTAACTTCTGAAAATATTGCTTTTAGAAAGGGGAATGATTATTTAGAAAAAGAGTTAGTCATGTTCCATCAAACTCAGAAAGAAAGAGATGATGCCTTTTATGTTAGAGATGAAGTGCTAAAAATGAATAAATCTCTAAAAACTGAGTTAGAAAAGGAAAGAGAAATTATCAGGACTTGGACTAACTCTGGCAGAACAACTCAGAATTTGCTAAGTAGTTAAAACTGGAAAGAGGGCTTAGGTTATGGAGATGACAAAAGTGAAAAAGGAACTGAACAAATTGAGCCAATTGTTGTTAAACAAACTGTTAAGCCAAAGGTAAATCCTGTTAAGTTTGTAGCTAAAACTGTAAAGTCTGATTCTGAAAAGATGAAAGAATCTGTGACAGAAGTTAAGGAGAAGTCAACTTCTGACAAATTAGAACAGGATAAACCAGCTGAAGTCTACATAGGCTTAATGATAAAGAAGCAGCTTAAACATAAGCTGAAAGAGATTAGCAGTATGAACAAGGTAAAAGAAGCTAGGAAAAATAGGAATGGAAAGGAAGGTGTGAATAAAAGTAATAATTATATGCTTGTTCCTAATGCTCTTAGAAAGAAATGTTATAACTGTGGAAACTCTAACCATCTTACTTCTTTTTGCAGGAAGAATAAGAATATAAACTCTTTACCTCCTAAATCAGGAGTTAAGAGTCATTCTGTTAGATTTAAGCCATAAAATCCTTGTTTTCATTGTGGTAGTATATGGCATTCCATTTATACTTGTAAGGAATATCATAGTTTGTACTATGATTATTATCAGATAAAACCTTCTTTGAAGAAAGTTACTTTAATTCCTTCTAGTATAAAGTATGATGCAAAGTCTGATACTGTAAAATTTGATAAGAAAAATGTTAGCATAAACTTTGATATTAAATCCGCTGCAAATGCTAACAAACTTAAAAAGGCCAAATGATCCAAGCAAGTCTGGGTCCTTAAAACTAACCATTAGTGGTCTTTGTGATTGCAGGGCAACAGGAAGAACATCCTAGTTCTGGACGTTGGATGTTCAGGACATATGACTGGAAATAAAGTCCTGCTATCAGACTTTGTGGAGAAAGCTGGCCCAGGAGTATCTTATGGAGATGGCAACATGGGAAAAACTCTGGGATATGGCAAGATCAATCTTGGGAATGTCATCATTGAAACAGTAGCTCTTGTCTCAGGACTTAAACACAATCTGTTGAGTATAAGTCAAATCTATAACAGAGGTTATCATGTGGATTTCTTTGAAGAACACTGTGAAGTTATAAGCAATTCTACAGGCAAAGTGGTTCTGAAAGGTAACAGGCATGGTAACATTTATGAAGCCAGACTTTCAACAAGTACTGATGGTTCTGCAATCTGTCTGTTCTGAAAGAGCATCAATTGAAGAAAGCTGGAATTGGCACAAAAAACTCTCTCATTTAAATTTCAACAATATAAATGAGCTTGTAAAGAAAGATCTCGTGAGAGGACTGCCAAAGTCAGTTTTTGCTCCCGATGGCCTTTGTGATTCATGTTAAAAAAGGCAAAACAAAGAAAATCTTCTTTCAAGAGCAAAACTGAGTCATCAATTCTTGAGTCTTATCACTTACTGCATGTTGATCTATTTGGTCCAGTCACTGTCATGTCTATTACAAAGAAGAAATATGCTATGGTTATAGTGGATGAGTTCACAAGGTACACTTGGGTGTACTTCTTGCACAAGAAGAATGAAACTGCATTTACTCTAACTGATCATGTCAGACAGCTGGATAAATTGATCAAAGATTCTGTTTAAATAATAAAGAGTGATAATGGCACTGAGTTCAAGAATTCAATCATGGAAGAGTTCTGCAAAGAGCATGGAATCAAACAAGAATTTTCTACACCTGGAACTCCACAGCAAAATGGAGTTGTAGAAAGAAAGAACAGGACTCTTATTAAAGCTGCACGAACAATGCTTGATGAAGCAAAGCTGCCAACCTATTTTTGGGCTGAAGCTGTGCAGACTGCTTGTTTTACACAGAATGTTACACTCATAAACAAGCATGGAAAAACACCATATGAGATGGTGAAGAAAAAGAAGCGAAATCTGAAATACTTTCATGTATTTGGTTGCAAGTGTTTTGTTCTTAAGACTCATCCTGAGTAGCTGTCAAAATTTGATCTAAAAGCTTATGAAGGAATTTTTGTTGGATATCCACTTTCCAGAAAAGCCTTCAGAGTCTACAATTTAAGAACAAGGATTGTCATGGAATCTATCAATGTCTCTTTTGATGATAAGAAGATTACTGGACTTGAAGATTTCAATGATCATGATCAGCTGAGATTTGAGAATGAAGATTTAAATTCTGATTTTGATGAATTAAATCCTGTTTCTGTAAGTTCTGATGGTTTAAGTTCTGATTTCATTGAAACTGTGGTAACAACTCCAAAGGAAAATGCGCATGTCCAAGGGGAGCAAGCTGAAGATCCTACCACATCTCAAGACTCTCGAGAAGCATCAGAACCTGTCACTGGCTCTTCAAGTTCTGATTCATCTAGTTCTGATGAGCCAAGTACTGATAAATTTGGAAGCTTTGATTCTTCAACTCCTGAAAAATCAAACTCAAATTCTGAAGTATCAGAGAGCATAACTACAGGAGGAGCATCAGAAAATGCTGATGGAGACAGCATGGATCATGGGGGAGGATCCAGTTCTAGAGATTAACTTTCATCTGCAAGGAAGTGGACTAAAGCACACACACCTGATTTAATCATTGGAGATCCTGAAGCAGGTGTCAGAACTAGAACTGCAACTTCAAATGAATGTCTCTATCATTCCTTTCTATTTCAGACAGAACCAAAGAAAGTGGAAGAAGCTTTTCAAGATGCTGATTGGGTGCAAGCAATGCAGGAAGAGTTAAATGAATTTGAAAGAAATAAAGTCTGGACCCTAGTGTCAAGACCAAAGAACAGATGTGTTGTGGGCACAAAATGGGTGTTCAGAAACAAAACTGACAGTGATGGCATAATTACAAGGAATAAAGCAAGGCTGGTTGCTAAAGTCTACTCTCAACAGGAGGGTATTGATTATGATGAAACATTTACACCAGTTGCTAGATTAGAAGCCATAAGGATCTTTTTGGCTTATGCTGCTCACAAAAAGTTCAAAGTCTTTCAAATGGATGTGAAAAGTGCTTTTCTCAATGGAGAATTGGAAGAGGAGGTATATGTTGAACAACCTCCAGGCTTTGTAGATACTAAATTTCCCAATCATGTCTACAGGCTAGATAAAGCACTTTATGGCCTTAAGCAAGCTCCAAGAGCATGGTATGAGACTTTAGCTCAATTCCTTCTGGAAAGTGGATTTCACAGAGGCACAATTGAAAAGACTTTATTCTACCTCAACCATGGTTAGGACCTACTTTTGGTACAGATATATGTTGATGATATCATATTTGGTTCTACAAATGCCAAACTCTGTGAGAGGTTTGCAAAGCTAATGCAGTCAAGATATCAAATGAGTATGATGGGAGAACTCAGCTATTTTATGGGCCTTCAAGTCAAGCAAAATGAAGAAGGCACTTTTATCTGTCAATCCAAGTACACCAGAAATTTACTGAAGAAGTTTGGAATGCAAGATAGTTCAACAACATCCACTCCCATGGCCACTGCAACCAAGTTAGATAAGGATACTGGTAAATCAGTAGATATTACTAACTACAGAGGTACGATTGGCTTTTTACATTATCTAACTGCAAGTAGACCTGATATCATGTATGCTACCTGTCTTTGTGCAAGATTTCAGGCTGATCCAAGAGAATCTCACTTAATAGATGTGAATAGAATTTTCAAGTACCTCAAGGGTACAGCTGATTTAGGATTGTGGTATCCTAGGGAATCAGATTTTAAGCTAACAGGTTACTCAGATGCAGATTTTACAGGATGCAAAATAGACAGGAAAAGCACTAGTGGAAGCTGCCAATTTCTTGGAGGCAGATTGGTTTCTTGGTTTAGCAAGAAACATAAGTCAATTTCCACATCAACTGCAGAAGCAGAATATGTTGCTGCAGGAAGCTGTTGCGCACTGATTCTTTGGATGAAGAATTAGTTACTGGATTATGGGTTAGAATTTTCTAAAATCCCTATTTATTGTGATAATTAAAGTGCTATTGCTATGACAGGTAATCCAGTTCAACATTCAATGACAAAGCACATCAGCATCAGGTACCGTTTCATAAGGGAACATGTGGATGAAGGTACAGTGGAATTGCATTTTGTTCCAACAGATCAACAGCTAGCAGATATCTTCACAAAACCACTATGTGAAGCTACTTTTATAAGATTGGTAAATGAACTTGGAATGGTTTCAGGTTCTTTCTCAACATCTGCTTAGTTTTTGTTCTCATGCATCAGACTTTATGATCAGTATTTACTGATTGTATTATCTCTATGTAATCTGTGCTTAATTTGAAAATTCTTTAAATGCTGATTGTTATCTGATGTGGATCTATATACTCTGATAAGTGTTTTGAATGTTCTGTGACTATTCAATCCAATGAGGATAATTGTGCTAGATGCTGACCTAGTAGTCTCTAACATACTAGAAATCCCATGTATGGATTAGTTGTTCATGTGGAAACTCATTAACACAAGCAAATTCTGATATTGAGCTTAGTTAAGTTTACTTTGTGTAT
This sequence comes from Apium graveolens, assembly GCF_009905375.1. Lineage (NCBI taxonomy): Eukaryota > Viridiplantae > Streptophyta > Magnoliopsida > Apiales > Apiaceae > Apium > Apium graveolens. The sequence goes on along the minus strand of NC_133654.1, from coordinate 30,821,024 downwards.
CTTATTACTAAGTCACAAACTAGAATCTTGTTTCTTATCTATCAAATTCTGATGTCAGTAAATCTTAAGGATGAACTACATGCTGATAAGCCTCACTTATCAAAAGAAAAGAAAAAAAAGAAAATGAAAGAATAAAAGTCAGGTACTCCTTTGAGATCTAGAGTAAAAATGTGGAAGGGAAGACCCAAGTGCATTGCTGGTATTAAGTAATATGCATTAGAAAAAGCAAATAAATTTTCTTGTTGACTTTTCACATTCTCTGATTACTGGAGAAATATTCTGACAACAGCATAAATTCTGATAAGCAGTCGTGACTCACTTACACTGAGAAGCCACTGTAAAAAGGAATTTCAAAAGATGCATAAAATGAGCACAAACAGTTGAGGTGGACTCATGCATAAATTTGTTCTATAATAGACTTCATGATTGATGGCAGATTTTAAGCACTTCTCTTAGTTATGCCTTATTTTTAAGATGTACTGAAGTTTATCAGACTTTAATCTTTATATGATATTTTGCTGAATGCACACTTTCACTCCATATGAATGATGAAAATTACTGTGGTGATTAAGTTATTTTTGACAAACAGTTAAGTGTCATTTGTACAAATTCTGAGGACGAGTTCTGATGGAAGTTCTGATGATTAAAATCTGAAGAAAACAAGTCAGTATTTGTATGAAGAATCAGAGAAAAAGATATTCACTTTTTGAGTACAGAAGCCAAATTCTGATGACTGGTAAAATCTGATATAAGTTAAGTTCTGATATTAAATCCTGATGAAATTCTTGATGCTTACGTGACATTTTTCTTTACTTGACTTATTTGTGGTAAAAGTTGAAACAGTCATATTTAAATCAGAATATATTTGGGTTAAATAAAAACAGTCATAATCATTATGGGTTAGTGGTTAACGTGTTGGTCTTGAAAAACTGCATGTGCACAGTAATTATTGTTTATTTTTACATGCTCATTAACTCTTGCTTTAACTTTTTACTGACTGTTATTATTACACATCGGTCTAGGGAGACGAGGCATCATTATTTTTACTCTTAATCTTTAACCAGTCCTCGCTTCCCTTGGTATTCTATTGGTTATTTAAACCGACTATTCATCCCAGCCAAATCATCTTCCATTTTCTCACAAACTCATCATCATTTTTCTTTTTCATAAACAAAAATGGTTCATTTTAACTTGTTCATGAACTATGAAACTTTCAATATCGAGTTGAGTTGTGATGACTGGCAACAGGAGTGGCATGTCACTGCCATTCCTGAAAAACTCTGGAACTCCGTTCCACAAGAGGTTCATATAGACCTCTTGTTCTTTTGGATGGACTACCATCGCCATCTTGATCGATTGAAAGAAGAAAAGAGAGAAGCTCTCCGTCAGCAAGAAGGGATCATCCGTCTTGCAGTGCTCTTTGTCAATAACAGAAGGAACTAGTCGTTAGGGCTTCTTAGACTAGGACTAAGGCTGTTGATGTTAAGAATCTTAGCATAGGACTATCTTGTAATTTTTGCATGTAATCGATAAATTTTATGAAATGTACTCATCTGATATATTAATGAAATTTCCTTTAATTGCAAGATTCAGTCTCTGTTTCTCATATTATGTGACTGTGCATGTTTAATTGTAATTTTTTAATCTTTACTTCATCTATTTTTAACTTTATCCTGTGATGAATGTTTTGATTACAATTATGGTCAATAATAAATTTTGTTGTTGTGAGGATGAAATAATTGAAGCACAGGTTCCTGCATCAGAACCTGTGATAAATGAAGCTAAGAATGTTACTTCTCAGAAAGAAACAGCAGCTCAAAGTTCTGATACTTTGACAAGGGAATTTGTAAATTCTGATGCTGCAACAGCAACTCCTTCTTTGGCAAGGAGATTGAAGAAAATGAAGGCTAGGAGGTATTTGGCTAAATCTTCATCAGAAGATAATGAAAAAGTAGAGGGAGGGGATCAGGAATCTCTGATCTCACAAGAACCAATCATTATTGAAACTCTGATTTCTTCAGCTCAAGCCACAGACACTGCTACTGATACAGTGGTAACACCTCCTGACTCTCCAATAAAAGCTACAGATGATGTTAAAGAACAGACTGACAATTCTGTGATAGATATTCACAATTTGAATATACCTCATGTTCTTTATCTGAAAGCTCCAACTACTGAAGCTCAGCCATCTACAATCAAATCTCCAACCTTAGATGCTGAGATACCATCTACATCAAAGAGACCAGCTCTGGAGATAAATTCTGATGATCAGAATTTAGATGATGTTATTCTTGAATCTCCAGTTGCATCACACACTCTTGTATTATCAGAAAATGATGAAACTTCCTCAAGCTCTAGAGACAGTATGTTTGTTGAAACTCCAGTTCCTATTCTGGGAAAGGAAGCTTTGGTAAAGAAATTTGTTAGACAGGATGCTCCTGTACCTTGGGAAGAAACTCACATGGGAGTTGAGTGGACCAAGAAGTGAAATGAATCAGATTTTATTCCATGAACCAAAATTCTGACAGAGCATGTATCAAAAGCTGATGAGTTATTATCAAATTCTGATTTCAAGACTCAACTCAAGGTTACAGCTATGAGTACAAGAAGTCTTCATGGTCAACATTCTATTACTCATGCTAAGGTTGATACACTCAAGGAACAAGCTAATAAGCTAGATCTACAGCTCAAGCTTGACAAGAATATGTATGTCAGACCTACTCTTGCGAAAATTGAAGCCATTGAGAAGGTTCAAGAGGAACAACAGGCCCAAATTGCTGAGGTTCTGGTTAATCAAGCTTCTCAGAAAGCTCAATTGGATGAAATCCAATCTTCAGTAGAACTTCTTCTCTCTCTCTCTTACTTCCTGATGATGCCAAAAAGGGGGAGAAGGTAGTTAAGTCCAAATGCTCACCTACTCAAGTACTGAAGAAGAAGGATGATATAGGTGATGACCAGGGAAACTCTGAAAAGAGCAGAGGTTAAAGAAAAATTCAAGAAAAATCTTCTATACAGAACAAGTCAAGTTCTGATGCTGTGAATGCTCAAAGTTTGAAGTCAAGTACTGATAAACAAAGTCTGATGTCAAGTTCTGATATTCTGATTCAGTCAAGATCAAAAGACTCTCAGAAGTTTATGCAAACTCTGAAGCTAAAAGGGAAGTATACTACTGTTTATTACAAAGATCCTAAAATTCAAACACTTGATAAAGAGATAGCAAGAAGATTATTCCTGAAACACAATCCAGGAATGGATTTAGAAGCTCTCAAGGAGGAAGAAGCTAGATTTGCAACTGAGAAGACAAATCTTAAGTCTAAAGCTTCTGATGCAAAGAAACCTCCAAGGCCTAAGGAAAAAGGCATTGTGATCAAGGAAAAGTCAAATTCTGAAATTTCAAAGTTCAAGACTAGATCACAGACTGGAAGCGATCCCAAAAACAAAGGGAAAGGAAAAGTTGATGCACCAACCAAGTCATTGGAGATGAAAATTCCTCAAGTTTTGATGAAACTAGTGTGCAAAATGGTTCAAGTAACTGATAATAATCTTGTTGAAGATGAAACTGTTCAAATTCTGAAAAGAAGAAAAATAATTGAAGAATCTAAAACAACCTTTGACACTGCTCAAGTTGTTCAGAATGAAGGACAACAAGTTATAGAATATTAGGTCACACACACTGTAGAAGGGGGGTTGAATACAGTGTTTACTACAATCAAATCGAATATAAGAACTCAAGTAACAGAACACAGATTTTATTCAACACAATAAACTCTGTTACAAAGAACTGTTCTCTCTCAGTGATGAACAATTTATCACGAGAGCTGCTAGGGTTACAAAGAATAATATCCTCGAATAAGATAATACATCTAGTATAAACCCTATGTCTGTATTTATATACTACACAGTTACAAAATAATCTTCTAATTGATATCGAATATAATTCTGATTCCTAATATATATCAATCAGTTATCTTTTCTTTCAAGTATTCTATTCTTCATAGAATTCTTCTCCATGCATATCTCTTCTTATGCTTGTCTTGATCTTCTTTCCTTTCAATCAGCCACCTTCCTTATCTGAACGTCTCCTTTAGTCCTGATATTATCTCCTGATAACTTAATTTCTGACAACTTAAGTTCTGATATCTTAAGTCCTGACTTCAGTATAAGTACTGATTTCCAGTTAAGTACTGATTTGTCCTGTTAAGTAAGATCTGAAAACTAAACACAAATCATTATTAGACATGACATCACAAATATATCTAACAATCTCCCCAACTTGTAAATTAGCATAATATACAAGTTCAACAGATATTTGATTATTTCAAAAACATTAAGTATAAATGCATGAAAATTTGACTAGATAACTATGACTTACAGTCCTTGTAGCTTTACCATCCTCAAAGTCTGATTTCAGCTTCAGTCTGTATATCCTTCAGAATTTAAGCAGTTGTAGATCTTTAACTTGGCTTCAATTTCTGATCTCTTTGATGTCAGGAGTTGTTCTGAGATAGTTCGTCAACAAACATCTCTCAGCATATTCAAGTTCATTGACCATCCTCCTTTTAGCATTTTTCAGTTCAACTGTATCTTCACCAGTTTGAAAGATAGCAATCCTGAGATCATTTATTTTAGCTTTTCTTATATCCTGATTCAGTCTGATTATAAAGGCTTCATCAGACTCCAGATTGAATTCAAGTCCCTTAATACCAGAAAATGTAGTGATGATCTTTGCGGTATTAGGCTTCATTTCAACAATTTCTCCACTGTGAGATCTGTACTTAGGACAATATGGGCTGTCAGACTTTACAGAGTAAAGCCTCTTCTGTCTTTGAAAATTTGATTTTAAATAACCTGTAACACCATCTGTTGATCTGTTTTTCACTTGAAGTAAAAATAAAACATGTTCCAGTTCTTCAAAATACTTCAATGGAATAGCATTCTTCCTAATATGGAATACCCTCCCATCTGTCATAAAGTATAACATAACATCTTCTTTCAAAACAGAGTGGTAAACCATTTGTACAGATTCAAGTTGATTCAATCTCTCAGGAGTTGTACCTACTCCTGGTTCACTCAACGAAGTTGGATCATTGGTAGTATTGTTTACTCTCTTCTCTTTAGAACTACCCAATCCTGATTTATCTCTTGCTTCCTTTCCTGTAACAACTCTTGCTTCAAAACCACTTGATGTAGTCTTCAAAGGTTGAGTCTGTTGAGCTTTGGTAAAACCAGGTAGTAACATCCTTGAAGGTTTAACTTAAGCAATGTCAGAGGTTTCCTTTTCTTTATCTTCTGATATCAAGCCAACTTGAGCTATGTCAGAGGTTGCTTGCTTCATTGTTATATCAGAATTCACTAAGTCCTGATCTTAAACAACATGAGCTCTGTCAGAGGTTGTTTGAATATCCTTTTTCTTCAAAATCAGACTAGCATCTTCATCAGATTTTGTCTCCAGATCCATGATTGACATATATACCTTTATAGGTTCATCAATTTTTTCTTTTCCCTTGGATCTTGGATCTACCTCCACTTGTGATTTGGCTTTGGTTTCCTCAGAAATTGTCTTCTCCTTAATCACAATACCCTTAGGTTTTGGAAGTTTCTTTTCAACAACAGAAGCTTTAGACTTGGAGTTGAAATTTTCTGCTTTAAGTCTAGCTTCTTCTTCCTGGATTTTATTTGAGAAATAATCTCTTTGAAATTTCTTCATCAAGCCCCAGATGTCCAGTAGAACTTATCCTTTTACCAATATCAGAACTTATTCTTCTTCCAGTATTAGAACTTAATCACTGTATAGAAGTTTCAGCTGTCTTTGATGAAGAACCTTTGCCTTGACCATGACCTCTACCCATTCCAGAGTTTCCCTGGTCATTATTTCCATCATCCTTACCCTTCAGTACTTGATTAGGTTTGCATTTGGACTTAATCACTTTCTCCCCCTTTTTGGCATCAGCAGGTAAAAGAGGAGAGACAAGCAATTCCACTGAGGATTGGATCTCATTATCTGTCTCATCTATTTTATCAAATCATCAACATTTATAATTGACCAGTATTGAATCGAAACATTCATCACAGGATAAAGTGAATAATTGACGAAGTAAAGATTAACAATTGGCAAGTAAAACATGCACAGTCACATAATTTGAGAAATAAAGATCAAATCTTGTAATTAAATAAAATTTCATTAACATATCAGATGAGTACATTTGATGAAATTTATCAATTACATTCAAAAATTACAAGATAGACCTAATCTTAGAATCTTAACATCAACAGCCTTAGTCCTAGTATAAGAAAACCCTATCGACTAGTTCCTGTTGCTGCTGACGAAGAGCACTGCAAGAAGGATGATCCATTCTTGTTGACGGAGAGCTTCTCTCCTTTCCTCCTCCAAACGATCAAGATGGAGGTGATACTCCATCGAAAAGAACAAGAGGTCTGTGTGAACCTCTTGCGGAACTGAATTCCAGAGTTCAACAGGAATGGAGGTGACATGCCACTCCTGCTGCCAGTCATCACAACCCAACTCTATATTGAAAGTTTCATAGTTCATGAACAAATTGAAACGAATCATTTTTTTGATGAGTATGTAAAAAGAGTGAGTTTGTGAGAAAAATGTAAGATGTATTGGCTGGAATGTATAGTTGGTTTAAATAGCCAATAGAATACCAAGAGACATGAGAAGTATTTAATAATCACAAGTAAAAATTATGATACCCCGTCTCCCTAGACCAATGTGTAATAATAACAGTCAGTAAAAGATCTAAAGCCAGAGTTAATGGGCACGGGAAATAATGAACAATTATAGTGCACAAGTAGATTTTCAAGACATATACGATAACCACTAACCCACAATTATTATGACTGATTTATCTCACATAATCCAATAATCTGAGAGAATATTACCGTTCAAGTAATGACCAAAAATAGACCAAGTAAATAAATACTGCCACGTAAGCATCAGAACTTGATTGATATATTTTAGGAAGCAGAATTATATTCCATATCAATTAGAACTTATCTTGTAACTGTGTGTACTATATAAACACAACATAGGGTTTATACTATATGTGTTATCTTAATCGAGAATATTATTCATTGTAACCCTAGCAACTCTCGTGATAATTTATTCATCACTGAGAGAGAACAGTTCTTTGTAACAGAGTTTATTGTGTTGAATAAAATATGTGTTCTGTTACTTGAGTTCTTATATTCGATTTGATTGTAGTAAACACTGTATTCAACCCCCTTCTACAATGTGTGTGACCTAACATAATTATATGTATAATTTAATATTTTATTAAAATATATATATTAAAAGTGTATAAAGCATACTTTTTAAACTAAAAATTATTTAATAAATAAGATAATGAACGTTTATATACTATGCTTAACTTTATATCTTAAATTCAATTCTTTAAACTAACTCAACAAATATTCCAATAATTATGTTTTTTAAACAAAATCAGTAATTATGTTTAAAGTTAAATAAATTGTCATTATTTATGACACTCACATATTACATGTATGATTAAAAACACAAGTAACAATGTGGTGCGGTGGTAAGAAGATGTGCATTTGAATGAAAAGACTCAAGTTATATTCCCACAAACAACAATTTTTTTATAAATACTAAGTAGAAGGGCAAAATCATCATTTCACTGAGATTAAAAAGTCTCACTAATTTTAAAGCCACGTTGGGCTATTATATATAGAAGATAAGAGAAGAGATAAATGAGGTAATTTTTTTATATAAGATCCATATTTTGAAGAAGTTTCTTAAAATTGGACATGGAATAGGCGGATCACGATCGGGGAGACACTCAATGTGTATTGTTTCGGTCTGTGATATTATCGTAATTGTATTTATTATACATGGTCTTACTCCAAAAAGAACCCCACTATTGTGAGATATAAAATTTAATCTTATCTATTCATTTAAATACATCGTATTCATCTTCCACCATTCATTTAATATTTAATATTTTAATATTTCATCATCTTTTATCTAATTCAACCACCCATCAACAACTATCACCTCCGTCGTACGCCATTTTCGACCACCACCAACTATGGAGACCACCAGAAAATCACCACTGTAAAACCAAAAATCACCACCGAAAAATGAAAAATCACCACTAGAAAACGGAAAATCACTTCCAGGAAACAAAAATCACCAGATTCAGCTATTATCTTTTTCCATCAGAACCGATCATGGTCACTGATTCCGACCTCTATATCAACATCTTTCCTTTCAATCAACCGCCTTCCTTATCTGAAAGTCTCCTTAAGTTTTGATATATTTTTCTGATGAATATCTTCTGATATCTTAAGTTCTGATAACTTAAGTTCTGATATCTTAAGTTCTGACTTCAGTATAAGTACTGATTTCCAGTTAAGTACTGATTTGTCCTGTTAAGTAAGATCTGAAAAACTAAACACAAATTATATTAGCCATGACATCACAAATATATCTAACAATCTCCCCCAACTTATAAATTAGCATAATATACAAGTTCAATATATACATATTTGATGATGTCAAAAATATTAAGTACAAATGCATGAGAATTTGACTAGATAACTACAACTTACAGTCCTTACAGCTTTACCATCCTTAAAGTCTGATTTCAGCTTCAGTCTATATACACTTCAGAATTTAAGCAGTTGTAGATCTTTGACTTGGCTTCAATTTCTGATCCCTCTGATGTCAGGAGTTGTTCTGAGATAATTCTTCAACACACTTCTCTCAGCATATTCAAGTTCATTCTGCATCCTCCTTTTTACATCTGTAAGCTCTGCAGTATCTTCACCAGTTTGGAAGATAGCATATCTAAGATCATTGATTTTTGCTTTTCTCATCCCCTGATCTAGTCTGATGACATAGGCTTTGTCAGACTCTAGATTGAACTCAAGTCCCTTAATACCAAGATATGTATTGATCTTTGCAGTATTAGGCTTCATTTCAATAATTTCTCCACTGTGAGATCTGTACTTAGGACAGTATGTGCTATCAGACTTTACAGAATAAAGCTTATTTTGTCTGTGAATTTGTGACTTTAAATAACCTACAGCACTATCTGGTTAATATGTCTTTCACTTGAAGTAGGAATAGAACATGTTCCAGTTCCCCAAAATACTTCAGTGGTATAGCATTCTGCCTGATATGGTATACCCTTCCGTCTGTCATAAAATATAACAAGATATGTTCTTTCAAAAAGGTATGGTAAACCATTTGTACAGATTCAAGTTTGTTCAATCTCTCAGGAGTTGCACCTACACCTGGTTCACTTAAGGAAGTTGGATCATTGGTAGTGTTGCTTATTCTCTTTTCTCTAGAACTACCCAATCCAGATTTATCTTTAGCATCCTATCCTCTAACAACTCTTGCTTCAAAACCACTTGATGAAGGTTGAGTCTGTTTAGCTTTGGTGAATCCTGGTAGTAGACTTGTAGTAGGTTTAACATGAGCAATGTCAGAGGTTAATTTACCTTTCATTACATCTTCTGATGTCAAGCCAGCTTGAGCAATGTCAGAGGTTGCTAGCTTCACTTGAATATCAGAAGTTACTAAGTCCTGAATCTGAACAACATGAGCCATGTCAGAGGCTGTTTGAAAAATCTTCTTTGAAATCAGAGTAAGACTAGCATCTTCTTCAGTTATTTCTTTATCAATGACTGGCATATAAACCTCTACAGGTTCACCAACTTTTTCTTTGCCCTTGGACCTTGGATCAATTTCCACTTGTGATTTGGCTTTGGTTGCCTTAGAATTTGTTCTTTCCTTTATCATAATACCCTTAAGCTTTGGAAATTTCTTTTCAACAACAGAAGCTTTAGATCCTTCTGCTTTGAGTCTAGATTCATCTTCCTTTAGACTCTCAAAGTCCATTCCTGGATTTTCTTTAAGAAATAATTGCTTTGAAATTTCTTCATCAAGTTCCAGATGATCATCAGAACTTATCCTTTTACCAGTATCAGAACTTATTCTTCTCCCAGTATCAGAACTTGTTCCTAGACTTGTAATCCCAGCTTTGCTTGATGAAAAACCTTTGCCTTGACCATGACCTCTACCCATTCCAGAGTTTCCCTGGTCATCTTTTCCATCATCCTTACCCTTCAGTGACTTAATAGATTTGCATTTGGACTTAATCACTTTCTCCCCCTTTTTGGCATCAGCAGGTAAAAGAAGAGAGACAAACAATTCCACTGAGGATTGGATCTCATTGAGTTGAGATTGCTGAGAAGCTTGATTCTGTAGAATTTCAGAAATCTGAGCTTGTTGCTTCTCCTGAGTTTTCTCAATGTTGGCAATTCTGTCAAAGTTAGGCTTGAAAAATCTGTTCTTTTCAAGTTTTACATTCATATCTTGCTGGAGCAAGGTTTCTTGAATTTTATTCACCTTGGTATGAGTTATTGAGTGGTGTCCTTGAAGATGCCTAGTACTCAATGCAGTAACTCTCAGCTGTGCCTTGAAATCATCATTTAACAACATTTCATCAGCTTTTGCCAGATGCTCAACAAGAATCTCTTCAAATGGAACAAAAGTAACTGTGTTCCACTCCTTAGTCCACTCCTGTCCTCTAGGAGTTTAACTCCAAGGTACTGGTGCGTTCCCTCTAATAAACTTCTTGACTAGATCAGCTTTTGATGGAGCTTGTTGAGGTGCATGTCCAGATGTACCAGCTGCATCCGCATCTACATGTACAGCAGCTTCTCCAGTAAGTTCAGCATTATCAACATCAAAACTTACAGAGCCTGCATCATCAGCATCCTCTGATAAAATTTCAGTATGTGAGGCTATAGAGGCGTTAACATCATCCTCTAAATTCTGATCTGCAGCTAATTCTGATCAACAGTCATATTCTGATGCTCACCTAAAATCTAGTCTTCAGGATCTAGATACAAAGAAGGTGTTGTAGGCATTTCTAAATTAAAATCAACATCAGGAATTGGTGTTGTTGGTGGAGTGATGTGAGTTTGTGGAGCTTCCAAGTACAGAACCTCAGGCACTACCAAGTTATGAATATCAATTTCAGCACTTGTACCTAGGTCTTCAGTATGTACTGGATTAATTACAGGAGACACAGGAGGTGTAGACACTTTTTCTGGAATATCCTCTTGCTCTTTAATAGGAGACTTTTGAGCTGATGCAACAGTAGGAAGTAATTCAATTACTATAGGTTCTATTGGGATCAGAGATTCCTGACCCCCTTCCTTAGCTGCTGCTTCCAGAATTTCTTCAGAGTGTGATGATTCACTTACAACCCTCCTGGCTCTTTGCTTTTTAAGTTTCTTTGAAGGTGGAGAGACTTTGGGAGCTTCATCAGAATATATCTTTCTAAGCCTTTTGAGAAGCCTAGAACTCCCAGTGTTAGTATCTTTCTGAGAAGAGATATTCTCAGCTTCTATAACAATAGGTTCTGATAGAGGAACCTGTTCCTCATTGTCTGACTCATCTCTCAGAATAATTCTCTTTCTCTTCTGTTGTGTCTGAGGTACAGTCTTTGTCCTCTTGGGTTTAGAAGATGAAGGCTTCACCAGATGTGCTGATGGTGAAGATTGAGATGACTGTGTAGGTTTGAAATATGTCCTGATGGATGGTTGAGTAGGTTGAGAAGTTTGAGGTTGGTGAGATATAGTGTGTTCTGATGAATGTTGTGTTGGTTGTGATGAGTTGGTGGGTTGAACATCAGGGTATAGCAATGAATATATGGCAGCATCAGCATTTACAAGAGCTTGCTTTACTGATAAAGGGATTTGTAAAGGTCTCAAAACTCCCTTCTTGTTGTCAGCAGTGAAAAGATCAGTAAAAGCTCTTTTTGCTAACCTAAAAGGTTCTATGAGTTCACCTGCTAGTTTTGGTTCATCTTCTGTACAATAAGTGTAAATTAACTGACATAACCTAGCAAAGTAAACTAAATTCCTGTCCTCTTTCATTCTATCTCCTATATAGCATAACACAGTCTGTGCATAATCAAAATGAGACTGGTTTAGGAGTGCATACCCAATTTGTTTTGTCAGAATAGGAATGACATCAAAATTTGTGCATTTGTTGGCAAACATCTTCGTGATACAATCAAAGAAGAAGCTCCATTTCTTTCGAATATATGGGCGTTTGAGTTGACCCAACTTAGCCAAAGTCCGTTCATACCCAAGATTGGCCATCATTTGTTGTAGCAAGGGCTCCTCCACAGCAGAATTGAATTGACAAGATTCAGGTAGGTGTAGAGCTTTACGAACTGCTCCTGGAGTAACAACATACTCAACCTCATTCGTTGTAAAGACAATACTTGGAGTCCCATGCTTACCACCATCATCATAATGTCCAGTACGCCAGAATGTCAAAACTTGAGTTCCAGAGATACTGGATGGCTGCGTCAATACGAACCCAAATTCACAATGAGATAAGAAATCCTGAATAAAATGAAATTCCGAAGGAGCTTCACTCTTAGTGAGAATGGCAGCATAGTTGTTGGGGACGAACTTTGCTCCATCAAAGATTATATCCTTGGGTGCCATTGAAAATGAGTGAGAAGTTAGAGTGCCTGTAAGGTGTTTGATAAAATATCTGTAAAGAAAACTGTCAGAAAGTGTGAGAGAAAATAAGAAAAGAGAGAGAGTAGTATAAAAATGAAAATAAAAGATTTGAAAATCTTTTATCTCTTTTACTTAGACACCCCACGTGACAGCAGTAAAAAAATGGAACAGACCTTTACACCTGTCAAACATGCAGCAATTAAGGCAAAAGTTAATGAGCACGGTTACATAAATAATGATTACATTGCACGTTCAGTTTTTCAAAAAGAAAACTGTTCCCACTAAACAAATGATTATTACTGCTTTATCTCACACAAACCAATATTCTGTAAAAATATGACCGTTCAAGTAATGACCAAAAATAAACCAAGTAAATAAATACTGCCACGTTAGTATAAGAACTTGATTATTATCAGAATTTAAAAATCATCAGAATATGGCTTCTATACTCGAAAAGTGAATGTTCATTCCTGTAATTCTTCACACAAATATTGATATGATTTCCTCAGAATTTAATCATCTGGACTTCCATCAGAACTTGTCCTCAGAATTTATGCAACTGACACTTAAACTGTTCATCTAAAACAATATTGATCACCACTGTAATTTTCATCATTCATATGGAGTGTAAGTGTGTGCATTAAGCTAAATATCAGACAAAGAGTAAAGTCTGATTCACTTCAGTATATCTTAGAAATAAGGCATAACTCAGAACTTTATTCAAAATCTGTCATTAGTCTGAAGTCTGCTATAGAATGAGTTCATGCATGAGTCCACCTCAACTGTTTTGTGCTCATTTTATGCATCTTTTGAAATTCCTTTTTACATTGGCTTCTCAGTGTAAGTGAGTCACGACTGCTTATCAGAATTTATGCTGTTTATCAGAGTATTTCTCCAGTAATCAGAGAATGTGAAAAGTCACCAACAAAACTTTATTTTGCTTTTCTAATGCATATTACTTAATACCAGCAATGCACTTGGGTCTTCCCTTCCACATACATTTTTCTCTAGATCTCAAAGGAGTACCTGATATTTATTTCTTTTCTTTTCTTTTTCTTTTGATAAGTGAGGCTTATCAGCACTTAGTACATCCATAAGATTTACCAACATCAGAACTTAATAGATAAGAAGCACTACTCTAGTTTTTGACTTAGTAATAAGATACACAAAGTAAACCTAACCAAGCTCAATATCAGAATTTGCTTGTATAAAAAGATTTCCACATAAATAATTACTTCAAATATCGGATCTTTAGTATATTAAAGACTACTAGGTCAGTATCTAACACAGTTATCCTTATTGGATTGAATAGTCACAGAAACATTCATATCACTATCAGAGTTTAAAATTTCACATCAGACAACAATCAGCACTTATGAAAATTTCAATTCAAGCACAGAATACACAAAGAGAGTAATATCTGTAAATACTGATCATAAAATCTGATGTATCAGAACATAAACTAAGCAGATTTAGAGAAAGAACCTGAAACCATTTCAAGTTCATTTACCAATCCAGTAAAAGTAGCTTCATACAGTGGTTTTGTGAAGATATCTGCTAGTTGTTGATCTGTTTGAACAAAATGCAATTCCACTGTACCTTCATTCACATGTTCCCTTATGAAGTGGTACCTAATGCTGATGTGCTTTGTCATTGAGTGCTGAACTGGATTACCTGTCATAGCAATAGCACTTTGATTATCACAGTAAATAGGGATTTTAGAATATGTTAACCCATAATCCAGTAACTGATTCTTCATCCAAAGAATCTGTGCACAACAGCTTCCTGCAGCAATGTATTCTGCTTCTGCAGTTGATGTGGAAATTGACTTTTGTTTCTTGCTAAACCAAGAAACTAGCCTGCCTCCAAGAAATTGGCAGCTTCCACTTGTGCTTTTCCTGTCAATTTTGCACCCTGCAAAATCTGCATCTAAGTAACCTATTAGCTTAAAGTCTGATTCCCTAGGATACCATAATCCTAGATCAGCTGTACCCTTAAGGTACTTGAAAATTCTTTTCACAGCTGTTAAGTGAGGTTCTCTTGGATCTGCTTGAAATCTTGCACAAAGACAGATATCATATATGATATCAGGTCTACTAGCAGTTAGATAGAGTAATGATCCAATCATACCTCTGTAATCAGTAATATCTACTTATGTACCGGTATCCTTATCCAATTTTGTTGCAGTGGCCATGGGAGTGGATGCACTTGAACAGTCTTGCATTCCAAATTTCTTCAGCAAATTTCTGGTGTACTTGGATTGACAAATAAAAGTTCCTTCTTCATTCTACTTGACTTGAAGGCCCAGAAAATAGCTAAGTTCCCCCATCATACTCATTTGATATCTTGAATACATGAGCTTGGAAAACCTTTTACAAAGTCTGTCATTTGTAGAACCAAAAATGATATCATCAACATGTATCTGCACCAAAAGTAAGTCCTTGCCATGGTTGAGATAACACAATGTTTTGTCAATAGTCCCTCTGCTAAATCCACTTTCCAGAAGAAACTGAGCTAAAGTCTCATACCATGCTCTTGGCGCTTGCTTAAGGCCATAAAGTGCTTTATCAAGCCTATAGACATGATTAGGAAATTTTGAGTCTACAAAACCTGGAGCTTGTTCAACATATACCTCTTCCTCCAATTCTCCATTGAGAAAATCACTTTTTACATCCATTTGAAAGACTTTAAGCTGTCTGTGAGCAGCATAAGCCAAAAATATCCTTATGGCTTCCAATCTAGCAATTGGTGCAAATGTTTCATCATAATCAATACCCTCTTGTTGAGAGTAGCCTTTTGCAACCAATCTTGCCTTATTCCTTGTAATTATGCCATCACTATCAGTTTTGTTTCTGAACACCCATTTTGTACCAAAAACTGATATGTTCCTTGGTCTTGGCACTAGGATCCAGACTTTATTTCTTTCAAATTTATTCAACTCTTCCTGCATTGCTTGCACCCAATCAGCATCTTGAAGAGCTTTTTCCACTTTCTTTGGTTCAGTCTGAGATAGAAAAGAATGATAGAGACATTCATTTGATGTAGTTGTTCTAGTTCTGACACCTGCATCAGGATTTCCAATAATTAAGTCAGGTGTATGTGCCTTAGTCCACTTTCTTGCAGATGGAAGGTGATCTCTAGAACTGGATGCTCCCCCATGATTCATGCTGTCTCCATCAGCATTTTCTGATGCTCCTCCAGAAATTATGCTTTCTGAGTTGGATCAGAATTTGAGTTTCCAGAATTATCAGAACTTGGCTCATCAGAACTTGATGAATCAGAACTTAAAGAGCCTGTTCTAGGTTCTGATGCTTCTAGGTGCATTTTCCTTAGGCGTAGTCACCACAGTTTCAATAACATCAGAGTTTAACCCATCAGAATTTGCAGTATCAGGATTTAGACTATCAGAATTTACAGAATCAGAATTTAAGACTTTATTTTCAAATCTCAGCTGATCATGATCATTGAAATCTTCAAGTCCAGTAATTTTCTTATCATCAAAAAAGACATTGATAGATTCCATGACAACCCTTGTTCTTAAATTGTAGACTCTGAAGGCTTTTGTGGAAAGTGGATATCCAACAAAAATTCCTTCATCAGCTTTTAGATCAAATTTGGAAAGCTGTTCAGGATGAGTCTTAAGAACAAAGCACTTGCATCTAAATACGAAAATCCTTCAGATTTGGCTTCTTTTTCTTCATCATCTCATATGGTGTATTTCCATGCTTGTTGATAAGTGTTGCATTCTGAGTAAAACAAGCAGTCTGCACAGCTTCAGCCCAGAAGTAGGTTGGTAACTTTGCTTCATCAAGCATAGTTCGTGCAGCTTCAATAAGAGTTCTATTCTTTCTTTCAACAACCCCATTTTGCTGTGGAGTTCCAGGAGCAGAGAATTCCTGCTTTATTCCATGGTCTTTGCAGAGCTCTTCCATGATCAAATTCTTGAACTCAGTGCCATTATCACTTCTTATGATCTTCACAAAATCTTTAACCAATTTATCCAGTTGCTTGACATGATCAATCAAGATAGATGCAATTTCACTTTTTGTGTGCAAGAAATACACCCATGTGTATCTGGTGAACTCATCCACTATGACCATAGCATATTTCTTCTTTGCAATAGACATGACATTCACTGGACCAAATAGATCAACATGTAGTAGGTGATAAGGCTCAAGAATTGAAGATTCGGTCTTGCTCTTGAATGAAGATTTCCTTTGTTTTGCCTTTTGACATGAATCAAAAAGGCCATCAGGAGCAAACACTGATTTTGGCAGTCCTCTCACAAGATCTTTCTTGACTAGTTCATTTATATTGTTGAAGTTTAAATGAGAGAGTTTCTTGTGCCAATCCAAGCTTTCTTCAATTAATGCTCTGCTTAACAGACAGATTGCAGAGCCATCAGAACTTGTTGAAAGCTTGGCTTCATAAATGTTACCATGCCTGTATCCCTTCAGAACAACTTTGCCTGTAGATATGCTTACAACTTCACAGTGTTCTTCAAAGAAATCCACATGATAACCTCTGTCATAGATTTGACTCACACTCAGCAGATTGTGTTTAAGTCCTGAGACCAGAGCTACTTTTTCAATGATGACATTCCCAAGATTGATATTGCCATATCCCAGAGTTTTTCCCATGTTTCCATCTCCATAAGAAACACCTGGGTCAGCTTTCTCCCCAAAGTCTGATAGCAGGGCTTTATTTCCAGTCATATGTCCTGAACATCCACTATCAAGAACTAGGATGTTCTTCCTTTTGCCCTGCAATCACAAAGACCACTAATGATTAGTTTTAAGGACCCAGACTTGCTTGGATCCTTTGGCCTTATTAAGTTTGTTAACATTTGCAGCGGATTTAACATCAGAGTTTATGTTATCAATTTTCTTATCAGAATTTACAATATCAGACTTTGCATCAGAACTTATACTAGAAGGAATTAAAGCAACTTTCTTCAAAGAAGGTTTTATTTGATAATAATCATAGTACATACTATGATATTCCTTACAAGTATAAATGGAATGCCATAAACTACCCCAATGAAAACAAGGATTTTATGGCCTATATCTAACAGACTGACTCTTAACTCCTGATTTTGAAGATAAGGAGTTTATGTTCTTATTTTTCCTGCAAAAAGAAGTCAGATGGTTAGAGTTTCCACAGTTATAACATTTCTTTCTAGGAGCATTAGGAACAGGCTTATAATCATTACTTTTATTCACACCTTCCTTTCCATTCCTATTTTTCCTAAGTGGCTTTACCTTGTTTATATTCTTAACATCTTTCAGCTTATGCTTAAGCTGCTTCTTTTTCATTAAGCCTATGTTCACTTCAGTTGGCTTATCCTGTTTTAATTTGTCAGAAGTTAATTTCTCTTTAACTTCTGATTTATTAGTATCAGACTTTACAGCTACAAACTTAACAGGATTTACCTTTGGCTTCTTAGTCTGTTTAACAATAAATGGCTTAACTTGTTCAGTTTCTATTTCACTTTTATCATCTCCATAACCTAAGCCCTCTTTCCATTTTCCACTACTTAACAAATTCTGAGTTGTTCTGCCAGAGTTAGTCCAAGTCCTGATAATTTCTCTTTCCTTTTCTAACTCAGTTTTTAGAGATTCATTCATTTTTAGCACTTCATCCCTAACATAAAAGGCATCATCTCTATCTTTTTGAGTTTGATGGAACATGACTAACTCTTTTTCTAAATAATCATTCCTTTTCTTAAAAGTCGGATTTTTAGAAGTTAATCTTTCACATGTTAAAGTTTGATCTCTATAACTAATAAACATGGTTTTAAGCTATCTTCTCAACTCAGTAATATCATCAGTATGAAAGGCATAAGTTGTTTGAGGTACCTTTAAGTCAGCAGCATCAGAATTGCTATCAGCATTTGCCATCAAGGCAGAGTTCACCTCATCTTCAGAATCTGAAGTGTCTGTCCAGCTTTTCTTCTTTGTGACCAGTTCCCCGCCTTTGTCACCTTTTCCTTTCTTGCAATCAGGAGATGTGTGGCCTTTCTCATTAAAGTTGTAGCATTTGACATTTGAGTGATCTCCTCTATCAGACTTTCCTCCTTTGCCTTCAGATTTTCTGAAACCTTTCTTTTCAGAACTTGCACCTTTCCTGGAAGACTTCTTTCCCTTCCTGAATTTCCTGTATGCAATCCTTGTGATTCCTTTCACCATAAGAGCACACAGCTTCATCATCTCTTCATTAGCATCCATCTCAGGTAAACTTTCAGTTTCTGAGGCATCATCATTATCAGAACTTGATGACTTACTATCAGACTTTGTGATGAGAGCTTTTCCCTTGCCTTTCCTTGAGGCAGCTGCTTTAGGGGATTACTCCTCAACCTTAAGAGCAACTGTCCTTGACTTTCTTCCATTCCTCTTGCTTCTTTGTTCCATCTCAAGTTCATGAGTCTTGAGCATCCCATAAATTTCATCAAGAGTTGTTTCATCAAGAGCATAGTTGTCTCTTATAGTGGTAGCCTTCAAATCCCATCTTTCAGGAAGAGCTAACAGGAATTTAAGATTTGAATCTTCAAGATCATATTCCTTATCCACCAGTGACAGATCATTGAAAAGTTTGACAGATCTGTCATATAAATCAGTTAATGACTCATCAGATTTTAAGTCAAAGTGCTCATACTCCTAAGAGAGTATTGTCTTCATGTTCTTCTTGATTGCATCAGTTCCCTGACACCTTGTTTCCAAGGCATCCCATATCTCCTTTGCAGTCTTGCAGTGAATTACCCTGTTTGACATGACATTATCAATGGCACTATGCAACAAGTGTCTTACCTTTGCATCCTTTGCAATTGATGAGATATCTTCAGCTGTGTAATCACTTTTCTCCTTTGGTACAGACTTTGCTGGCTGTCCTGCAACTTCCACAAAGAGTTTGGTTGGCATATGTGGTCCTTTATTAATCCTGTCAAGATATTCTGGATCTGTAGCTTCCGGAAATATAGCCATCTTCACTTTCCATATGGAATACTCAGAAGGTCTCAACATGGGAACCCTTATTGTCTCATATCGACTATGGGTAATAGTCTTTGGAGTTTTTTCAGTTTTGGTGGGCTTGGTTGGAGTTCGTTCTTCTTCAGACATGATTGTTTTTGGATCTTTACTGTTTATGTGTTAACAGATCTGCTCTGATACCACTTGTTAGGTCACACACACTGTAGAAGGGGGTTGAATACAGTGTTTACTATAATCAAATCGAATATAAGAACTCAAGTAACAGAACACAGATTTTATTCAACACAATAAACTCTATTACAAAGAACTGTTCTCTCTCAGTGATGAACAAATTATCACGAGAGCTGCTAGGGTTATAATGAATAATATTCTCGATTAAGATAACACATATAGTGTAAATCCTATGTTGTGTTTATATAGTACACACAGTTACAAGATAAGTTCTAATTGATATGGAATATAATTCTGCTTTATAAAATATATCAATCAGTTATCTTTTCCTCCAAGTATTCTATTCTTCATAGAATTCTTCTCCATGCATATCTCTTCTTGTTTTAGTCTTGATCTTCTTTCCTTTCAATCAACCGCCTTCCTTATCTAAAAGTCTCCTTAAGTTCTGATATTATCTTCTGATGAATATCTTCTGATATCTTAAGTTCTGACTTCAGTATAAGTACTGATTTCCAGTTAAGTACTGATTTGTTCTGTTAAGTAAGATCTGAAAAATTAAACACAAATCATATTAGCCATGACATCACAAATATATCTAACAAATTAATTTTTTTAAAAAAATTGAAAATAGATGCACTTATATATAAAGAATATGTATGTATATCACATATTTCAATAAGTTAGGGTCATAATTAATTAGTGTATTTCGGTTTATTTCGAATTCAAAATGAGAACTTCACCCATTATAACTACATGAATCGGTCGATAATATAACGTCACTATCTAGATTAAAATTTAATTACGAGTCGGACGAGAAAATCTTACCAATAAGGGGAAATTTTGTAATATCTCATGTCAATAAAATTTAATATTTTTGAGGTTTTATCGAATCAAGTCAATTAATAATATTTATCAAAATTACTTTACCCATTTTCAAAAAATATTCGAAATTTGACTACATAATCCGGCCGGTCGAAAATACATCGATACTGTCTAGGTTTAGTATTAAATTATTTTGTAAAATCTTATATTAATAAAAATTATTTTTTTGAGGTCTTTATACGATCAATTTAATTGATAATATGTTTCAAAATTACTAACTGACCGGTTGTACATTATTATTTGTAGGACTTCATCTAATATTTAAATATATTTAGAATTTGGCATTAGATGTCACAAGATCCGTTAAAATTACAACGTATACTAAATCGATTTATTTTTTAACGTTTTACATAAAAAGGAATTATGTTTATGAAATTATTCAACGATGGTGAATTTATAAAAAGTTGATACCGAAGTCGAACTTTTTTCATTATCTTTAAAAAAAGTTAAATTACACAATCAAATAGTAAAAATTAGATTTTTCATTAACATGTTATTTGAAAAATGATAAGACATTTGATGTTTCTTCATAAAACTATAGATTATTTATTACATTTTTTAATTAAAAATACATTTGTATTCAGATATTTGTGAGAGAGATCTTAAATTTTGAATTATTAAATTTGATATAGTTATTATAAGTAATCTTATCCATGGAAACTCTTTTCCTTTTTTAGAGTCCTCGAGTCCAAAATCCTAACTTAATATTACTATTCAATCTAATGGTTCATGTTTATTAATATTATGGTGTTGTATCATTAATGTTAAACAAGTTGAACGTGAACGTGTTCTACAATGTGAAGATGTGTGCTCTACAAACCAATCATGTTCTATAGAAACATAAATTCTGTAATGTTCAACTTGTCAAGTGTGTTAGATTTGCAAGACTTAATGATGTTTGTTTTGTAGAACATAATCACATTATAATGCGTTTTACAATATTTTATGTACTATTTAATTGCAGAACATATGTGAACTCCCGTACTCAACAAAAATAAGGATTCAATAGAACTTAACTCACATATATTTATATAAGAAACTTAAAGAATTATAAAATCCAATATTTCGAAAAAAAATATTTACGACGAGCAATAATAATTTTTTGAAAATAATATTTAATACTGGAAAACATCGTACAACTATTTGGAATTACTTTAATATTTTGAATCATTAGAAAAAAGGTTAAAACTATAATGTATTGTACCATTTGATTTAATCCATGTTATGCTATCTAAAGAAAATTAGTAATATTAGTCGATAATTTAAAAGGATTAACAAGTTCAACTAATATTTTTTTTTTCTTTTTTGACATGAGTTCAACTAATATTTTTTAAAAAATAACGAGTTGAAAAATATTCAATTTTAGAAAAATAACATACAGCGGTATCAAGTTATTATAAAAATGTTAGAATCGTATATGAAAGAAACTTGAAAACAATTTCAATAATGATATTAGTACAAATTTCTCTTCGAATTCTTGAAAAAAAGGCATGTGAATATCAGTTTTTAGCCTTTATGATATATGAATTATTTTTTGCATAACATCAATGACTGATGCTCTGTTGAGTAAAAATAGATATGGATTTATTATAAGTGCTACTACGATTAATATATATAAATAATTGCAATTTACTTATTAGATAATTATAATTTTTGGATAATTATAAATGCATGTTATTTGAGTAATTTATTGGCTATGATTAGACATATACATAACTAAGATATCTAGCATATAAATAAATGAGGCTAGCATAATCTACTAAAAAATATAACAAATAATAATTTACATACACACACACACATATGACTTTATCTTTACTAATTTTAGAAGATTCAGTGTTAATATTATATTCAGATTTATTGGTACACTAGAAGATAATAACTGTTGTGCAAGACATGCATGTACAATAACAAGACTAAGTCAAATTGACAACCCTAAGTAAGTTGTATGGTAATCTATGTTTGCATTGTGTATTGTAACACTTAAGTCTGTAAAAATATAAATAGACTAGACTGGAGTATTTTTCTGTAAACAGTCTCAAGCCTAAGAATAAGCTCTGGAAGAAGATCATGAAGATCATGCCTCAGAGAAAGTATGAAGAAGCTTGGAGTTGAATAAATCTGTTTTGTGAAAAACATTATAAGTCAAGAATTCTACAAGTCACAGATTTTGTGTTATAGAAAAGTCATTCGAGAACTCCAGAATGACTTATCGAGAAGTCAAGAAAAGCTATTAGAGAACTCAGAGATATCGACAAGCCAAATTGAAGACATGAAGAATGGAGATATCTATAAGTCATTTCTTCACTAGAGAAATCTGAATTATCGATAAGTTAAAATATCACTAGAGATCTCTGAGATATCGATAATTCAAAATATCACTAGAAATCTCTGATATAATGATAAGCCAATCTGTCACTAGAGAACTCAGAGATATCGATAAGCCAAAGTGAAGACATGGAGATGAGAGATCTCGACAAGCCAAATTCTTATACAGAGAACTCAGAGACTTTGATAAGTCAAAACAACTATGGAGTGATGAGAGATCTCGATAAGCCAATATACTTATCGAGATGTCAAGTTCTCTATTTATCAAACTGGAGATCTCGAGGTAAAACTCAAAGTACAAAGTGCAGACCAGTTAAACATCCAATATTATCAATCAACAAACAATCCAATCAGTTGGGTTGACAAGTCTACAAAAAGCAGCTTGAAGAGTACAAGATCAAATGCCAAGATTAACTGGCAAAGTAAAGTCATAGGCGTGCAAGATTAGCAAAGATTCACTAAGCCAGAAATAGAAAGAATTGGTTATCCAAAAATAGGATTTAGTACATGCTATTGCATGTTGTGTAAAAACCAGGGTTTACTGTTCTATAAAGTAAACACTGGATGCTTTGTTTAGATGTAACAATTTAGATCAGAAATCTTGTATTCTCTCAAGGAAGAAGCTAAGCTCTTTATCAGCAAAGAGCCTAGAAATTTTGTAGCAAGACATTCTTAATTTTAATATAAAATTAAGTGAGTGTTCAAAGATCTGTGTTCACTATTTTTATCTGTTTAATTTCAGTACTAACACATTTCACTAAAAGGTTTTAATTTACTTTGTTCATCACCATAAACACTTCAAGAAAAGCAGAAAAACATAAAAACATATTCACCCCCCCGTGTGTGATTCATTACCTAACAAGTGGTATCAGAGCAAAATCTGAAAGTAAACATATTCAAGATCTTGGAAGAATGAACACACAGAAAATCAACAGCATCAAAATCCCTACTTTTGATAAGACTAACTACACTCTATGGAAGAAGAAAATGTTGTTGTTTATCAGGATGGCCAATCCATTATACATTCAGATCCTCAAGAATGGGCCTTTCACTCCTATGATAAGAGTTGAGGAATCTACAGATGGAGACATGGTCATTCCAGCTCATTATGCTCCTAAAGATCCTTCAGAATAAACTGAGCCTGAGAAATAAAAGGTCTCTCTAGATAGTGGCTTACACCTGATCTTGATAGAGTCACTTGACAATGTAATGTACAATAACATTGTCAACTGTAACACTGCTAAGCAGATCTGGGAGAAGATAGAGATACTTTGTGAAGGAACAGAGGAAGTTAGGTCAAATCAAATAAGGATACTGATTTCACAGTATGAGGGTTTCATGGCTAAGCCAAAGGAAAACATTACTGATGTGTTTGAAAGGTTTAACAAGCTAATAAATGACTTGCAGCTGCATGATAAATATTATGAAGTTGAAGAAGTGAACTTGAAGTTTTTTCTCACACTCCCTGACCATTTGGAACAGAAAATCTCAGCAATCAGAGAAAGGAGAGACTTGAGCAGGTTGACTTTGGAAGTTCTATATGGAATCTTAAAAACATATGAATTGGAAATGATTCAAAGGAAATCATTAAGAGCTGGTCAAGGGCATGTTGTAGATGGTTCAAGTGCTTTAATTGTAAATGAAAGCCAGATCTCTAATGATGAGCCAAGACTCCAGACTCCAAGTGCCTCAACAAGTGAGCAAAGAAACAATGATTCGCAGGAGCAAGTCATACTGGAACTGGAGGAAGATGAGTTCTACACCCTGGATGAACTTGATAAGCTAGATCAATCAATGGCCTATCTAGCAAGAAAGTTCTCTAACATTAGAGTAAAGAAGCCAAAATTTTTCAAGGGAAAATGACAATTATTCAACAAATACAGCAGCTGGAAAGAAAAAGGGAAATACACACCTGATAGCAAAAATGGCTACAAAACTGGATCTGTTAACAGATCAAAGATAAGATACTATAATTGTGATGAACTAGGCCATTTTGCTACAGAATACAGGAAACCTAAGAAAGCAAAGAAAGACAAAGCTTATCTTGAACTGGAAGTAAAGTATGAAGCTCTTCTGAAGAAACAGCAAAGCAAAGCCTATATTGCAGAGGGAAAGAGTTGGGATAATTCTGATAATGATGAAGATGAGGAAGTTGGAAATTATGCATTTATGGCCTTAGAGCAAGGAGAGTCATCCTCATCAAAAGCACAGGTACCAACTCTTATCACCATTGATTTAAATGTGAGTCAATATAAGGAAGCTGTTGAAAAGATGAGCACATAAATGTTTCACATTCATACAAGTATGATTGCTGCTAATGAAGAGGTTAGCAGATTAACAAAGATAAATGAGAAGCTTGAAAATGAGAAACAAGAAACTGAGTTATTGCTAGTAGAGCTTGAAGCTGTGAAACAAGAAAATGCATATCTGAAGAACAAGCTCAAGTGTGCAAATGAGATTGAAGCAGTGTTAAGGGAGAAGCTAGAAAAGAATGAAGTCAAGTTGAAATCTTTCAGGAATGCATCTGAGTTGGTTGGACAATACCATGAGAAGAACAAGCCATGTGCTAATATTGCTATTGGTCTTGATTATGATGTCTTGAACAACAAGAAGAAAGTTGTAGGTGAAAAAAAGAAGCAAATGAAAATGAAGATGTTCCAGCTGTGCTTAAAAAGGTTGGTTCACCTATGTTCAAAGCATGTGAAGTGGATTTCAGTGAAGAAGAGTTGATCATAAAGCAAGAAATTGCTGATGAAGACAATGAGAAGAAGAATGCAGAAACAACTCCAACTTCCAAAGATGAAAAGAAGCCCATGGTCAACCAAGATTCCAAGACACCTGTCAAGGAAGTGAAAAGTGATGATGCAAGAAAAAAGAAGAAGAATAGAAATGGGAAGATTGAGATAAACAAAAGCAACAATTTTGCTTATGTTGTAGATGCTCCAAGAAAGAAATTTGAAAAGTGTGGCTCTGTGAATCACCTAACCTACCTTTGTAAAAAGGTTGTTAACAATCCAGTTGAAGGAGCCTGCAAGTATAATGAAGCCAAGGCAAATGATCCCTATTCATTTTATGATAAGTTTGGCTGCATTCCCTGTAACTTAAAAGTGATGAAAAGTTGTCACAAGCTGAGAATAGATCTCAAGGAAGTCAGTATTGGATCTACAGCTGCAAGGGAAAATGCACAAACATCTATGAATGTTATTCCTTCTGACACCTCTAACTCTACTTTTGCTAAATCTGTTAACAAGAACAAAGTACCCAACACTGCTTGGGTTGCTAAACACACTTAAACTCATTGTGTGCAGGGCAAAATGAAGAAGGTCATATGGATCATAGACAGTGGATGCTCCAGGCATATGACAGGTGATAAGGCCCTGCTATCACAATTTGAGGAGAAGGCTGGCCCTTTGGTGACCTTTGGAGACAACAACAAAGGATTCACAATGAGATATGGCAAGATTGTTTCTGGAAATGTTGTCATTGATGATGTAGCATTGGTAGTTGGTCTTGAAATAAATCTTCTTAGTGTCAGCCAATTTGTAGACAAAGGTTTTAAAGTTCTATTTGACAAAGAAGAATGTATCTTCATTAGCAAGAAAACCAATGAAGTTGCTCTGAAAGGAGCAAGGAAAGGAAGCTTGTTTGTTGCAGATTTGGACTCAACAAATGAGGATGGAATTTGTTGCTTCTACACCAAGGCATCCATAGAGCAAAGCAAGTTATGGCATAAAAAACTCTCACATCTAAACCACAAGGCAATCAACACTCTGGTCAAGAAAGAGTTGGTGAGAGACATGCCAAAATTAGAGTTTGCTTAAATTGAAGTATGAGAAGCCTGTCCTAAAGGAAAAATGAAAAGATCAAATCACAAGTTAAAAACTGTGAATTCCATAAGTGCACCACAACAACTTATTCACATGGACTTGTTTGGGCCAGTAAATGTCTTATCAATTTCAAGAAACAAATATGCACCTGTGATGGTGGATGATTTCTGAAGATATACTTGGGTAGAATTTATGCACTCTAAAGATGAGACTCCACACATCATAATTGAGCACATAAAGAAGATAGAGAAACAAGTTGAAGATCAAAACTGTGTGAAAAGATTGAGAAGTGATAATGGAGCAGAATTCAGAAATGCAACATTGAGTGAATTCTGCAAAAATAAAGGTATTGTTCAAGAATTCTCTGCTGCTAGAACACCTCAACAAAATGGAGTAGTTGAGAGAAAGAACAAAACATTAGTAGAAGCTGCAAGGACAATGTTGCAAGATGCCAATTTGCCAACTAGTTTTTAGGAGGAAGCTGTAAATACTGCATGCTACACTCAAAACAGATATCTCATTAACAAAATTCATGGCAAATCACCTTACTCAATCATGTCTAAGAGAAAGCCTACTGTAAAGCATCTTCATGTGTTTGGAAGCAAGTGTTACATTTTAAAAGACAACTCTGAATATGTGGGAAAATTTGACTCAAAGGTTTTTGAAGCAATTTTTCTGGGATATTCATTAGAGAGGACTGCCTACAAAGTCTATGTAATTGATCAAAAGAAAATTATGGAAAGCACAGATGTGACTTTTGATGATGACAAGTGTCCAGGCTTGGAATGTCTTAATGATAATGAAGCTGAATCCCTTGCATTTGAAAATCTCAACATTGACAGTGATTCTGATGAAGAGGCTGAAGTCAATGTACAACAGATGACAAATGAAGAGACTGCTGAACAAGAAAATCTTGAAAATGGAAACTCATCTCATACACCTGAATTTGATAGCACAAACTCAGAGGGAGAAGGAGAAGAAGAATCTACTAGCCATACCAATAATGAAGAAAATGATGAAGGCACCAATCAATAAACTCACACCAGAAAATGGGACAGGAGTCACAATCCAAATGCAATAATTGGTGATCCCAATACTGGTGTAAGGACTAGAAGTGCAACTGCTAATGAGTGCATGCATGCATGCTTTCTGTCTCAAGTAGAGCCTAAGAAAACTGAAGAAGCTCTAATGGATCCTGATTGGATATCTGCCATGCAAGAAGAGCTTAATCAGTTTGAAAGAAACAAAGTTTGGGAGTTAGTTCCTGCACCAAAGAACAGAAGTGTAATTGGAACAAAATGGGTGTTCAGAAATAAGATGGATGAAAATGGTACAGTTACCAGAAACAAGGCAAGGTTGGTTGCAAAAGGCTATTCACAGGAAGAAGGAATTGATTATGATGAAACTTTTGCTCCAGTTGCAAGACTTGAAGCAATAAGGATTTTTCTAGCATTTGCTGCACTTTCAAATTTCAAAATGTATCAAATGGATGTCAAGAGTGCCTTCCTAAATGGTGAGCTAAAAGAAGAAGTTTATGTGCAACAACCACCTGGCTTTGAAGATCCAGAATTTCCAGACTTTGTGTACAAGCTACTCAAGGCTCTATATGGACTAAAGCAGGCACCTAGAGCTTGGTATGATACATTGTCAAAATTCTTAATTAAACATGGTTTTACTAGAGTTACCTTAGACAAGACTCTCTTCTACAAGAAGCATGATGATGATATGATCCTAATACAGATCTATGTGGATGATATTATCTTTGGTTCTACTAATGAAAAGTTGTGCCAAAGATTCTTTAAGCTTATGCAGAGTGAATATGAAATGAGTATGATGGGGGAATTAAGTTACTTTTTTGGACTTCAAGTCAGTCAAAGAAGTGATGGAATCTTCATAAGCCAAACTAAGTATGTCAAAGATTTATTGAAAAAGTTTGGCATGACTGATTGTTCACATGCATCTACACCTATGTCTACAACAACAAAGTTGGATGAAGATAAAAAGGGCAATAGTGTAGATATTTCAAGCTATAGAGGGATGATTGGATCATTACTTTACTTAACTGCAAGTAGACCAGACATCATGTTTGCTACATATCTGTGTGCTAGATTTTAAGCCAATCCAAAAGAATCACATTTGATGGCTGTGAAGAGGATTTTCAGATACTTGAAGGGGACTCCAAACTTGGGATTATGGTATCCTAAGGGAACTGGTTCTGAAGCTGTTGGATACATAGATGCAGATTTTGCTGGATGCAGGGTTGATAGAAAGAGTACTAGTGGAAGCTGTCAGTTTCTTGGACAAAGACTTGTATCCCGGTATAGCAAGAACCAACAATCTGTGTCAACTTCCACAGCTGAAGCTGAATACATAGCTACTGAAAGTTGCTGTGCTCAAGTGCTTTGGATTAGAAATCAGCTAATGGATTATGGCCTAGTGTTACACAAAATTCCAATTATGTGTGAAAATACTAGTGCTATATCTATTGTGGCTAATCCAGTTAATCACTCTAGGACAAAACACATTGATGTAAGGTACCATTTTATTAGAGAACATGCTGCAAATGGTACCATTGAGCTCATTTTTGTTCCAACAGAAAAACAATTAGCTGACATTTTTACTAAACTTTTGGATGAAGCAACTTTCACTAGACTTGTAGGTGAAATTGGAATGCTTAATTCTTCATCCTAAGGCAAGAACTCGGCTAATGTGTTGCAGCAGATTAATTTCTAATAAATCAAAATATATTTGATTTAATTGGAAATTAATTGAAATATGAATTATAAATATTTCAGAAATCTCTACATATTTATTTTTCAAAAATAAAATTCAGCTTGGAATTTTTCAAAATCTAAGTAACTGTCTGGATGCTGATTTACATTTTCTATATGTAAAATTAGCAAGGCAGAATCAAAGTAATCAAAAGTACATAGAGAACTGAGTTCTCGATAAGTCTAATTGACTTATTGACAAGTCATTTTAAGACTTCTCGAGTGAGTTCTCGATAAGTCAATTTCCTGACTTCTCGATAAGCTTTATTATGACTTATCGATAAGTCATTGTAGAGTTCTCTATAAGTGTTAATTCACTGAGTTCTCTATAAGTTTAATTTTAGACTTATAAATAACTCAGAACTAAAATAATTTAATCCAATAAATTATTTTGGTAAAATTATTCTGATTTTATTTGCCAAAAGTATTGGCAGAACTGTTATGAATTAGAACTCTGTGTCCTTGGTGGTAACTTGCTCAATTGGAGGCCAACAAAAAGAGTTCAATGAGCAAGATATGAATGCATCTTTGGGTCTTCCAACTGTAAATCTAGTGGAGGTTCCAACACATGATGAACTAACCGAGTTCATGGATTTCATCAAGTATGGTGGAAGAATCAACCTGGCAAGTCTGAACAGAACAAACCTAAGGAAGGAGTGGTCCTTTGTGTTTGATTCTATAGTAAGGGCCTTCACATGCAGGAAGACAGGATATGACAACATCTCAAGTGTGGTGCAGAAGCTGGTGTTCTCAATAGCCCATAACAGACACTTGAATGTTGGTCTATTGATCCTGGAAGAACTTGCAACCAGGCTAACTATGCCCCAATCTACTAGAGGTAAGTAAATTTTCTTTCCTGTATTTATTATGTCTACTTTAAATCATAAAGTATCAGACATACATTTGCTGAATGGTATAGACAACACTAAAATAGGTAATTGTAAACAAGTGTCCAAAATCATATTTGGTTCACTTACTACAAAGAACAAGGTAACTGTAAGTCTGAAAATCACTCCATTCATGATGGAGAGGTTTAAGACTTACCCTTACCCTATGCCTGGCATGAGATCAAATGCGCAACCTAGTACAACTATGTTCCCTGAACCCGTAGAAGTACAAATACAGGAAAACCAACAGGGGCCTTCCCAAGCTGAGACCAATTCTTCAAAACCAATAGCAGTCAGGAAACCAACCACTTCATCCTCTCAAAAGGGTGAAGTGAGTAAAAAGAAGAGAAAGGAGGTAACCCCTACTGTACTGAATGAGATAGGTGAGGAACAAACACCAACTGAGTCACCCTTGGTCAGAAAGTCAAAGAAGGCTAAGCAAACTGAGTTGACCACTCAAACCACCTCTATATCTTCCAAAAAGGATGCAGTTGTACAAATAGGGTCAAAACTAATTCTACAGACATCCTCTCAATAGGGCGTTTCTATTGAAAAGAGCATTCTCCCCAATGCATCTTGTAATGAGTCTGCACCTGCACTAGATCAAGTTCTGGTGTATGAAAGAAGAAATAAGGATGGCACACAGAGTGAGAGCACATCTATTGAAGCTCCCTCATTCACTCAGGGGGAGATGCCAACACTCACTCATGATCAAACTCTACTTATCTCTCAAATTTCTTCTTCTCATAATGTGTTTGAATCTAATTCTCAAGTACAACCCCATTTAATTGACTTGGTTCAAGAAACCTTGCTCACCACCCAGACACTTCATTTAGATGGTGAGAGGCTACTAGCTGGGGTAGACATTGATGACACCATCAAAACCATGGGGGATTCATCAATTTTTACTGAAAACCCCATAAAGGTCACAAATGCGCCTTCATGTGCAAATCAGCCTTCACAGGTTGTTAGGTTTGAGGGTAGTACTCTTGAGGGGGAGCTATCTAAATCCTCTCCAATTCAATTGGAGGTTCCTGTTCCAGGAATAATTCCCCTCAAAACCCTATCATAAATTGCATTAGCAATTGATGCTAGGAGTACAATTGCCAATGATCCTGTTATAGAGGAGGCAAGTATATCACATTCATGTGACAGTGCTTTGCAAGAAGCACAAGGGTTTGAGACTGGTGCATATGACAGTAACCCAGTCAAATCCCCTCCAATTTAATTGAAGATTCCCACCACAAGTGGAGAACAACAACTTGTCATAAACACAGAGAAATCTGTGAGTCAAACTGTGACTCCTGTCACAGGTGGTTCTGATCATACTCAACAACCTTCCACCTCTCAAGCTCAACAAACTCATCTAGTCTCTAACTGGCTACAAGAAGCTGCAACTCAACCTACTCTTGAAGATTTCAGGGTTGATCAGCTAGCAGGACTTGCACAGATCTCTCAACAACTCCTGACATCAGATATGTCCAATCATGACTATCAAACTGATGTGGAGGATCAATAAGCCAAAATAGTAGATGAAGCTGGCAGAGATGCAAACTGTGATGCCTGATTGGATAAGGAATTCAAGATAGAGATGAACACACTCTTGGCACAGTTTAGAGAAGAGTATCTCATCATTCTGGGAAGCAATGCCAGATGCCTGTCTCCACAGGAAGTCTATGATGCAGTAAATGAAGTAACCAAAGCTCAAATCAAGGCCTTTCACAATTTTGGGAAGGCCCTCATTGTCACATTAACTAGCCATCAAGATAAAATCACGGGAATGGTGAGAAGAAAGATGGATGAGATAATCCCCTCACAGGTGGAGATCAAGAATTAATTCAAAACCTTTTCTGAATAAATGTCAAGGTATGATCTAAGTGGGGTAGACAAGAGTGTCACACAACTGAAGGAATCCTTTGTAGCCTTGCACAAGGTAGTTCAAGATCATATAACAAATTCTAATGACACAAGGTGGAAGTTGGATCAAATGCACACTACAAGATACACTCCTTCCCCTTTGGTCATTGATGAAATACAGAAGCATGTGCAAGCTTCATTTGGACCATCTACCTCAACCTTTACTTCAAGCTCCTCTACTCAAGATATTCAAGACTTCAAGGCACAAGTTGCTTCTCTAGAGACCTCAAATGCCTCCCTCAATGCCTAAGTTCAGGCTTTGACTTCTCTAGTAAAGAATCAACAATCAGATATTAAAACCCTGGTGGACTCTCACAAGCATCTCCAAATGCAGAATTCTGTTGCTTTGGGGGCCATCATGGGGAAACTCAACATACAACTGCCCTCACTACCTGAAGAAATTAGGCCAGAATTACCAACTCCCCTACTCATGCCTGTCACCAAGACTAGGGGGAAATTGAGGCTAGGATTCAACAATCCAGGGATGCTAAATCTAAGTCTAAAAAGCCTATTCAGGTTGGTCAAAGCTCTTCATATGCTCAAGTCTCTCATGATGTTGGAAAAGAAAGACTTCAAAAGGCTGCAGAAGGACCAAATCAAGACCAAAAATTCAGTGAACTTCTTGTAGTACTAATAATGTCTCTTCAAAACAACTACATGACCAACAAGAAAGCTTTGGCCAAAAACATCAACTTCATTAGGGCAGTAGTTGTGAAAATTGATAATTTCTCGGAGAAAAGAATTGTTGTGAATATCAATGATGGTGGTGTGGACAGATGTCTTCAGGTGTCTCTTCCAAATCTTAAAACCTTAAGAGCATCTAAACTGGATGTAATGATTGAAAGAGTAAATCCAGTTATTCAAGATGACACTGTTGAGTGGCATTTATGATACTTTATTACGCTCCGTAAAACTTTGAATTGGTGTATTTGTACTCAAGTTATTGGTGTTTTAATGTGTTTTCTAGTGTTTTTGCATTTTCAGACATTCTGCAGGTAATCAGGTGAATTAGCGTTGTTTTGGTGCTAATTTGGTGTTGAGAAGGTGTTGTAATAAAAGCTCGCGAAGACCAGCTCAAATCAAGAAGGAAAAAGAAGAAGTCAAAGTTTTGAACAGTGAGCCAGCGCTCCCGCGCTCTCAAAGCGCGCGGCCGCGCCCAAACATCAAAAACCCCGCACGCCCGCGCTGATGAAGCTTGCGGCCGCGCCGTGTCGGGATAGAAGAATCCTGATTCTACTTGGCTTTTGAGAGAAAGACTTCTACATTGCTTGGGGCTACTATATAAACAACTTTAGGTCGTTTTTTATAAGATATCAAGCCAGAGACATATCAGAGCTAAGGAGAAGATGACAAGAGACCTATAGCACAATTCAACAAAGGCGAAGACGATCTAGTTTAATCTTATGAATCTTTGTTTTGTGTTGTAATCTTGGATGCTCATTTCTTGTTTTGTTGACCCTATACTCTTGTGTTAACTTTGATTATTATTCATTTATAAAGACTACGTTTATTATACCATGCTTTCATCGGAACCCACGTTGATGATGAGTCCGATAATGGGCTAATCGTTATCGTGGGGTTCTAGCGGATTTATTTATGGATTTCTTTAGTTGATTTGTTTCGATGCCTTAGTGTGTGGTGATTGTATGATAACCTAGTATAGGTTGTACTTATTCGTCTTATGAACGTCGTGAACTTATAAGATAGTGTGTTAATTCTTAATGAAGCGAACGTGAATTTAAGGATTTAGAACTTGCCATGCTAGCATAGGTTCATGTATTGATATGCATGATTCGTAGGTAATTTTAACCATCTCACTTGCCCTATGTAATCACGATTGATAACTTATGCATTAAACTGTTATGTTGTCAAATTCTATAGACATATAGGGTCTCAATATAATTGGTATCTATTCAGCTTCTATCTCTTTTGTGGATGTCTGGTAGCATGGTACTCGTACAACGAAAGTTGGCATTTATTAGTTTTGTGTTATCTGATTAGTGTCATCACCATTACATGCTAAGGTTAAGAATGAAAAGGCTATTGAATGAAGTACTTAATGAAATTAGAATCCCATGTTTGTCATATATATATTAATTCAATCATTCTTATTCTCTTAGTTATAATTGTTAGTTTAATTATTAGTTATAAACAATCTGAACGAGTTATTTGTCTTAGCATTGAATAATAGCCATACATTGTTGCATAAGTGCATAAATTATAAAGTTAACCTAAACCAGTCCCTGTGGGAACGAATCTGATTTATATCTTATACTAATTGCGAACGTGTATACTTGCGTATATTTTAGTGCGTGTTTAGCGACTAACAAGTTTTTGGTGCCGCTGCCGGGGACTCGGTGTTAATTTTTAGTTTATGTGTTTTTCATCAGTGGTTGTTAAAGTTCATTGACTCAGACATTGTTACTTATCTGTTCCCTTGTCTTATTTCAGGTACTCTAGCGAGCGTGTATGCATACACGTTCTCAGTCTCATAAGAGAACTCTGGATAAAGCCGAGGAAGAAGCTGTAGTGGTTCTAAGGGAAGTTTTTGAGGAAGAAGAGAAGGTAGAAGAAGAAGAGAAACTCGAGGAACCAGTTTTAGTAGTGATGGGAGATCAAGCATAAATTTCTAAGGCTCTGATGGACTATTCTCAGCCTAAGATCAATGATATTCAGTCGAGCATCATCAGACCAGCCATCTCGACTAACATTTTTGAGATCAAATCAAGCACGATTCAGATGATACAGAACTCAGTTCAGTTTGGGGGTTCTCCTACTGAAGACCCCAACATGCACATCAGGGATTTCATCGAGATCTGCGATACTTTCAAGTTCAATGGTGTAACTGAAGATGCTATCAAGCTGCGACTCTTCCCATTCTCTTTAAGGGATAAGGAAAAGTGATGGCTACATTCTCTACCACCAGGGTATATCACTAAATGGGAAGATCTTGCTCAAAAGTTTCTCACTAAATTCTTCCCTATGGAGAAGACTGCTGCAATCAGGAATGCTCTTACTCAGTTTGCTCAGCAAACTGGAGAATCTCTGTGTGAGGCTTGGGATCGATATAAGGAGATGCTAAGGAAGTGCCCACACCATGGCATGCCTGATTGGATGATTATAAATTATTTCTACAATGGATTAGGTGCTACTTCTAGACCCATGCTCGATGCAGCATCAGGAGGATCCTTGTGGGCTAAAAGCTACAATGAAGCTTATGAATTGATTGAACTGATGGCTGCTAATGAATATCGGAATCCTTCCCAGAGACTGACTCAGGGAAAAGTCGCAGGAATTCTAGAGTTGGATGTAGCAACGACTATAGCTGCCCAACTTAAGGCTTTGACGATGAAGGTGGACTCTTTGGTTAATTATGGAGTTAATCAAATCACTAGTGTCTGTGAGTTTTGTGCGGGTGCCCATGAGACTGATCAGTGTGCTATTTCCAGTGAATCAGCTCAGTTCATGAGCAACTTTCAACGTTCGTAGCACCCTGTGCCAGCCACCTATCATCCCAACAACCGCAATCATCCTAATTTCAGTTAGAGCAACGCTCAGAATGCAGTTCAACAGCCTTATCAGCAGTACCCAGCTAAGTAATACAACCCCCCTGGTTTTCAGCAACCGCAATATACACCAAGACAGCAACTTCTGCTTCCACAAGCTAATGAAAAATCTGAATTAGAGGAGTTGAAGCTTATGTGCAAGAGCCAAGTTGTTTCTATCAAGACCTTGGAAAATCAAATCGGACAAATTTCCAATGCCTTGCTAAATCGTCAACCTGGTACATTGCCTAGTGACACTGAAGTGCCAGGAAAGAAGGAAGCTAAGGAGCAGGTAAAGGCAATCATTCTAAGGTCTGGGAAGGTTGCGAATCCCGATCTAATTCAAGTTTTGACTGAAGAAGCTGGGGCTGGGAAAGAAGTATAGCAGCAGGAAGCAGAAGTGGAACCAAGGAAAACTATTGTTGAGCACACTCTATAACATCCGGGAAATATCGTGTAATTATTTTATCAATAAATAAGTGTTAAGTGATTATTATGTGATTATCATTTGATTGTTATGTGAATTTTTGGTGAATTAGCTGATGATTGATAATATTATTTGGATGTTTTATATAATAAAATGTGAGTATGTTAATTTTAATATGTCCAGAATAAAATATAGATAATTAAGGTATTTTTCTGGTATTTTTTGGAGTGTTATGTGATTTTATAATGATTTATGAATTTATAAATTATTTTCTGAATAATTACGAAACTATCTTATAAAGCCGGGAATCGTCCAACTTCAACCGTTTTTCCGTTTTTATATTTTTAAAACCCGAAACTCTTCCGAAAACTCCTTCTTAACCTAATCTGGTAATTCCGGACATTTTCCGTGTTCTAACTTTTTCGATCCGGAATACGGTTTGACCCGTGCGCGGCCCGGCGCAAAATTTTTGATACGATAATCATTTCGAAAAATCCACAAAACCCGTATTCTCAAAAGACGAGATAATATTACATTATTTTCGTATAAAGTGTTTTATAAAAAGCCCGGTTTGGATAATTACCCAATACGGGTATCAAATCGGATCGTTTTTGCAGTTATTTAGCGGCTAGGTAACTAATTTATCGATCCAATACGATCCAAAACGAACCAATATTCCATAAATTTAAATAGCCTATATATTATTTCATTTTATTCGTATAATCATAATCGATCAGTAAAAATATCAAATTTATAGAGTAAAACCCTAATTATTCGTTACGTTCTTGAAAATCAAATCCTTGAACGAAGGCGTTATCGAACTCCGATTCGGGCATGCCATATATCAAATCGAAGCTCTCGAAAAGTAATTTCTGAATCAATCATCAATTTCAGTGCAGGAATCAAGGTTATTTTCTTATTTATTTATTTTAATTCGAATTAATTAAGGATTATAATAGGAATTTTTGTTCTTGATGTTGTTTGTATGATTTGATGATTGTATCTTGTAGATAATTTCTTCCTTGTCATTTTGGTATATTATATGACTAATTTGGAGTTCAATAACATATAGAAAATTGAGTTTGATTCTCAGATTTTAAAATTAGGATTTATAGCTTTGAATGTTCTTAATTGAAATTTGGGTATTTTTGTTTTTGGGATTATTACTTGAAATTGATGGCACGGACTTGTAAATCGTCGAAAATCAGTTCGAATGGTATATATGGAAGCAACGAACGGTGCCTGGAATGTCATAATCGAACTCGCCGGAAAATTTTAGTACCGGCGGCGTTCGTTTTCTTTCGGACAAAAATCCGGTTGATTTGTTACTTGTTTGCAAAATATAATCACATAGATCGATTTCTGGCATAACAATGAGGTAGTCTGCAGTTTTTGGTGAAGAACGGAGGGGGATAGGGCCGGCCGGCGGTGTCGCCGCCGCCAGGGTCGTCGGAGAAGACGACCAAAATGCAGTTAGAACCCCCTGTTTTGCAGAATTATTATTTTAGTCCCTGAAGTTTTAAAAGGTTATAAAATCGGAATTTTGTTTTAAATATTTACAAAAATTGCATTCTCTTTTATAATTATTTCCATAAATTATTTTAATTATTTAAAATTCAGAATAATTCATTATTTAGTTTCTGAAAATTATTTTTTTAATTTAAAAATAAATCTTAACTATTTAATTAATTAATTTTAGTTAATAATTAATTATTTAATTAATCAATTAATTTAAATATTGATTGATTAATTAATTTAATTAGTTATTAATTAATTTTAATTGAATATCTAATTAGATTTAAATATTTATTTTAATTTAAAATTTTCCGAAAAATAGTTTCGAGCTTTAAAATATTATTTTAAATTATTTTCAAGGCTCGATAATTATTATAAAATTATTTTAAAGTCAGATTCAGGTGTTCGAACCCTATTATTTAAATATAAAATGATTCGGAGACCCATTTTAATTCCGAAAAATGTTCAAAAATTCGTATTAAATAGACCGTTCGTCCGTTTAATACGAAACGAACGCCTTTAGACTCAGAAAAATATTTTGCTTCTATTAAAAATATTTTTGAGACTTAAATTCTTTTGTATCAAAAGGGCGTTTGTTTTATGAATCATTCTGAGTCGGTTATTGATCAATAAAATACTCTTTTTGACCCGATTTCAATTCTAAACGTATCGAGACCTATCTTTTGACGATTCAACTCATGTGCTACATGAATTATGTGACTATGTGTTATATGAAATATGTGATACGTGCCTTGTGTGTTTATGTGTTATGTGAACTATGAGTCCATGTGTCGATTAAACTTTATATGATTAAAGATGATCCTTATCTGTTATTATCGGGCGGGTAGGCGATTAGGATAAACGTATAGACTAGACAATTATATATTGTCAGTTAATTGAATGATATCTTTTATGATAGATACACATATTGTGAGGTATTTAAAGACAAACAGAGATTGTAAAAGTAAAGCTTGATTACGTATAGTAATGAAGCGAGTGGATTCAGAATAGAGATAAACCTGAAGTGGTAAATGATAGGAAGGGTCAAGTGGTATGTCAATGGAAATGTAGATGCATCAGGACTGAGTGATATGAAAGATAGTTAAAGATCAGAAGTTTATCAATTGAGGCAAGTATTCCTAACCTTTCTTCTAAAATACTGCAAATATTTCTTCGTTCCTATTCTAAGTTCAGAATAGTTAAATGTTTTTATATTTCGCTGCAATTACTCTTATTTATGCAAGTGCACTTTGATCTTGTTCCTTGATTATCGATTGATCTCTTGAGCAAATACCCATTCTTTCGGGTTATTTGCGAACCCTGAATTGGGATATTTTGAAATCAAAGTGATTTGACATCATCCTGGAACTTATCCCAATATCTGTTAATTGCAAAATTGCCATGCCTACTAAGTTCAGAATAGTTAAATATGTGATTATTACGGAAATTATTAAATAAAATATGTGTATTGGTTTTGACCACTCTGTGTTGGTTGATTATTGTATAGGTGTAATTTATAATATACCGGGTTGTTCGTGTGATTAATTATGGAGTCGTATTGGATTGTTTTCATTTTCAAAAGTGGATTTGGTGCAAATTTATTTGCATAAATATTGGGAATGTTTCAAACAATTATTTTTTTTGATTTTATAATTACAATAATAATTTTTAGGATTTTATAAAATTAAGAAATCAATATTTTATTAATTATTTATCTTTAAATGATTTTCTGAATGCTTTTATTTGTAAAATCCATATTTAATTCTAAAATTCTTCAAAAATTATGAAACTCATATTTATATAAGTTTGGAATATTCCGAAAATTTTAAAATTATTTTGGAAATTTTTGGGATAAATTTCACGCGCTCGTTGTTTCGCTTCATTGATAAAAGCGGATATAAAGTGAATTTTAAAAATCATTTTAAAATTTTAAAATTTATGTTTTTATAAACTCCGGGATACTTATGATACTTTAAAAATATTTTCATAATTTTCGGGGGCTGTTTTATTCGCACCTCGTTTCGTTAATTTCGAATTTCGGGATAAACCGGGTCTTAGAATCTTCGTAATTATCCAATAATATACGTATTTGAATTACAGGATTGTACTACTTGTACTGTCATGTGTACTGCATTGTACAGTTGATAAGAAAAAAAAATGAAAAATGAAAATAAATAAATAATAAAACCAAACCCCACTCTTTTTCTTTCATTCCACAGCATCACTCTCCCCTGTTTCATTTTCTGGTTTTCATATCTGATATTTTACCCCGTCGCCGCCCTTGTTCTGGTGAGTTCAATGAAACTCCGGTGCGGCCTATGTGCGAGTATATATATACGTATTTGTTGTGTATACTGCCGTGTGCTGCATGCGGTGTCGCTGTTCTTGTGGTTCCGATCGCCGCCGTCCCTCGCTTTCCGGTGAGGTGGCTGTGGAGGCGCGTGTGATGTGTTTCCGTATGTGTACCTGTGTATATATCTGTGTTAGTATGTGTTACCTGTGTGCGTGCGCTAGTGTGAGTTGTAGGTGCGGGTGTGTGTGGTATCGCCGCCTGTGCGGTGCTTTTCCGGCCGTGTCCCTCCTGTTTCCGATTGTGTGCTGTACTGTTATATACGCGTGTGCGTGTGTGGTGATGGTTCTGTGATTCCTGATTCTTTTTTATTGTGGTATTTTGGTTAAAATTAATTCGATTATTATCATATTACATATTCGAATTATTTTGGAAAATTCGAATGAATATTGTGATGATTATTTGGATTATGTAGTCGTAATTATTCGGAATTTTAATCGGTAGAATTTAGCGTTGGAAACCCAAATGAATCGGGTACCCGCAAATTTTACCGCCGACGGCGATGAGCCCCGGCGAGCCGACGGTGGACGGTGATGACACGATTCTGAGTCTTAATATTTTTATTAAATAAAAGTCGTCACTACTAGAAAAACGTCAATAGACATCGGTTAAAAACCGATGCCTATGTATGTAAAAATCCGATGTCTTCGTGGGTGATGTTAAAGACCCCCCCATTTAACATCGGTTTTAAACTGATGTTAAATAGAGCATATAACATCAGTTCCAAGTTTAAAACCGATTTCTATATCTTGATATTAAATTTCCCATGCATATCTAATCTTCATATATCATCATAATATGATATTTTTATCAATTTAAATAT
Source organism: Apium graveolens (assembly GCF_009905375.1). Taxonomy (NCBI): domain Eukaryota; kingdom Viridiplantae; phylum Streptophyta; class Magnoliopsida; order Apiales; family Apiaceae; genus Apium; species Apium graveolens. The sequence goes on along the minus strand of NC_133654.1, from coordinate 30,780,058 downwards.
ATGTGAGCTAAGCAAAATCTTTCAATTTAAATAATAAACTGATGTTACTAGTACCAGTAACAACAGTTTTCATCAAACAACCGATGTTAATAGTACCTTTGACATCGGTTCTTCATTGGTAACTGATGTCTATGTTTGACAAACTGATATCTATGATGCTTAATAACATCAGTTTTTTGTTTCAAGTTTTTTTTTGCTGTAGTCTTTAACATCGGTTTTTACTGATGTCAATGGTCAACTAGAACTGATGTATCAAGCTTTGATAGACATCATTTTTTTATTTTGTAGCAGATGTTTATAGTATTACATTAACACCAGTTTTATGTCAAAAAAATGATGATAAATGGCTTTGTTTTAAAATCAGTTGGTTTGTATAAAATGATGTCTGATCACCTGTTTTATCCATGCAAAAATCAGAAACATAGATGCCAAAAAATTGCCAGAAAACCAAGCAATTGCCATTTAACAACCAAATTCAGCTCCAATATTTACCAAACTATCATTCAATCTCCAACCATCCAAATTAACATCCCAATCTCCAAACATCCAAATTATCATCCCACCATTCTAGCTACATAGTTTCAAATCTAAACCACCAAACATGAAGTACTAGACATTCATCCATAATCTTTTCTAATTACTAGTTACAATCCGAATACATGTAACCAAAATAAAGGTGTTTTTCAGATTGTAATATAGGTACCAGTCGCCAAGCTAGAGTCGCCAACAACTACATGATGGATTGGATATAATCAAGCGTCTCATAGCGAACGATGTCAAGGTCCTCCTCTGTATAAGACTTGCGACTCTTGGAGGCCAACTGGAACACAAATAAACCTATGTCATTCCTCAACCAACTGAAAAGTAATATTCATAGAATTAAGAAAAGTAAAAAATATACCTTGTCTAGCAGCTTCATCTCCTGGTCCTCAATTAAATCTTTCATATATCGCATGACCACATATCCACATTCTGTGCCACCTGGTTGTTTAGGGCATCCCTATACATTCCAATAAATTGTTGACAATTAGTGACATCGAAGATTAATCATAATTCCATATTTTACAAAAATGAAAAATTAAAAAAATTGACTAAATACTCACAACAAGGTTTTTAATTTTGGGATTCTTGTTTACCCGTCCTTCTTGAGCATTATAAGATCTCACTGCCCTGTAAATGTTATAATTATAAAATACAGTGTCAAATCCATCAATTACCGATTACATTCAATATATAATTGTAAATTGAAGTAAAAAATTACTGCATTAAAGCCTTTTCAAGGTCCTGGGGATGAGGATGATGAGGTAATGGATTAAGGATGAAAATTTTTGATTCCCAAAACACAATTAAAATCCAATGTAAACTGTTTTCATTATAAACAAATTAAAGTGAGCAAAATGTAATTTAAAAAATACATATCCGACAATTTTACATACATTATAATTAATTTACCAACAACTATATGACTAATCAAGGCCATACAATATTTTAAAATAGGACGCACAAAAAGAGACATACTTGTAGTTATAAGGCATAAAGTTCATCCGAAGAACTCCATCTTTCAGCCTTTGCACAACATATTCATTAAATTCATCATTCAACTTGTATATGGACAGATGAAGAAAAGCAAACATCGATGACAAATCTCTACCCGGCCTATCCCGAAACACTGAATACAAATACCTAAAAAATAAAAAAAAATTACAAATTACATTTTCTGTAAATAGATCATTACTATATAAAATGAGACCAGATTCTAAAAAAGTATAAAAAGAAGCTTACGCCATGTATGTTGATATAGCAGACTGTCCAATCATTTTAAACTCTAGCAATTCAAGTATGTTCTCATGAAGCAAATATATAGTTCTTTCAATTCCAAAGATTTGAAAATCACATGGAACCGGTATCGAATTTCCACTTTCCTTCATCACTGTCGATGCAAATTTGTACAAAAGCCTAAAGCGAGGAGGCACATTGTCCTTTGGCTTCACAGAATTAAATGCATTATAAATTCTTTGCACCTCACTCACATTCCGCGCATTTTTCCTTTTCTGTAAATAAATATTTAAGCATATAACCGGTATTATTCACTTTAGTGCAAATTTGTACAACCTCCTAAAAATAATGACACTTGGTTTGTAATTAAATTATATACCTCGGAACCAGTAGTGGAGGTGTATATGATCATGTCTTTGGGCCATGCCAAATGAGAACCGATGGCTTGCTGGACGGTTTCTATCTCACCAACCACAGGAACAGGCACCAAAGCATCATCCTGGATGCTTCCGTCCACCCCAACACGAACAAATCCTAGTTCTAGAGGCACTCCATGAACCGCTCTACTCATTCCATCTCCGTCATAAAAAACAACACAAAAAGCTACCTTGTTATCATTGCTCTTCACTGCCATTTCACATTTGCGAGGACCCTATAGTTTATAATTATAAAACAAAATAGACACTATCGGCTCAAACAATTTAATAACATGCAATATTATCATAGAAATCAATCAAGTATACATTGTAATTGTATACCTTTTGTCCCGGTGGACCAGGAGGAGGAGGAATAATAACAACAAAATCTGCACCATCTTTATCCTCAACGGTCATCAATTCATCTTCCATCAAATCTTTTGCAACTTTCCTTCTGTTCTTTTGTTCTTGTTCTTGTTCTTTTACCCCAGGACAACTTGCTTTTTCAGACATTGGTGAATGTAGATTGCCCCCAGCAACCAAAGCTTTCAACTCAGCAATTTGCAACTCAAGATTATGAAACTGCTCTTTGGTAACGTGATTTCTTGTCTGTTTCGGTAAATCGAAGTACAATGTTGGAGGTATGAAGTTTCCAACCCCACGAACCCTTCCCGCATGCTCGGGAGTTTCCAATACAGTGGTGAGTACATCATTAGTTCCATCCGGCTTGAATTCACCATTTCTTTGCTTTTCGAGTAAAGAATCCTGTTAAAACCATGAGAGTAATTAGGTATGATTGGAAAATTAAAGAAGCAAAAAATTATAATAAGTCTTACAATTTGTTGAATTTTTTCTGCCAGTTCTGGGTCAAGAGTCCCATCTTCTGTCATACGGGAATTTTTCCACATAATTGCCCTATCTGGCCTTTCTTCAGGCTCCAACCTCCCCGAGCGTTTCTACAAAAAAATTAAGATACATTCATAAAATTGAAAATATGAATACTACAAGAAAAATGATAAGACTCTTACTTCTTCTTCTTCCAATCCGATGTATCCTTTTCTTGACACTCGGTGTGGATATTTCCGTTATCCCACTCTTTCACTCTGTTTTTTATTCTCTTCCTGTATACAAAATAAATCTTGTTGATTACTGTATTTTTACAATTAAATCTACTCCCAAAAAATCAAAAAAAAAATATGGTCCTAAATTTAAATATATATATATATGTAAGTAATGCATACCTCCCACTTTTTTATGACTCTAGCTGCAACAAATCGTCTCCATGATTTCTTCCCGACAAAAGCATATTGCTTTGGTGGCTTCTGTAGCTTCTTCTTCTGCCCAACAAAAGGCATCACATGTTTCGCTGTCAATTTAGCCTTAAAATTTCTCCATTTTGTGCCTGCCGACTCTAGAATCCTCTTCCGACTTTCAGGAATCAGTTCGAACGTATCCTGAAGCACAAATTTAACAAGTTCAGACAGTGCAAATTTTTTTAAATAAAAACCATGAGATTAATGTCAATTGCGATTATAAATGACATACCTCAAGATCATTCCATATTTTTTGTTTCAGTTCAGGGTCAACCTTTGGCCAAGTCGGAATGTCAATTGGCACCATTGTCCTTGCCAGCATACCTATGTAGGACTGCAGTTTGTGTCGTTCATCTCCAACTGGAACTGCAACTCGATTGAACCGCAAATTCAATTTCTCTCCCTGCGCTTTCTTCATCACCACTTTATGCATAGCACAAACGCCTCGTGCTGCTCCAGATGTCCTACTTTTGGTAGATTGTGTAGTACTTTCAGTGGGTTGTGGAGCTGTCTGCTGGGGAACAATGGTGTCCGCTAGAGCAACCGGGTCAGGATTTGGTACCGCTGGAACAATGGTGTCCGCTGGAACAATGTGATTTTCATCCAATGATTCTTTAGACTGTTTTTTAGATTTTTTTCCTTTCTTTACCATATTTCCTGCATTAACCAAAAGGAGTAGGAATAAGAGATAAGATTATCATCATACTAGGATTATCATAATCATTCTAGCACAACACACATCTAATGCAAGATATATAATTAACTACACAATCGCCTTTTCAACGTATAACAACATACAGCAGAACACATAAAGCATTTACATATTTTTATCAGTTGCTTCTACAAATTCTAATACTTACACTCATAATAAAACTCCAAGTAATAAAACTCCAAGTAATTATATCATATTTTTAGCATTTCATACATATCATACAACAAATTTTTAATCCTTGGATCGCTTCTTCAGCCAGATTCCTTCGCCATCCTTTCTTTTATTGCCAGCATTAGACTCTTCGTCGTCATCAACACCAGAATCAACTATGGGGATGTTAGAGCAGAATGGAGGGTTTTCTAGAATTGTGTCTCCAAGATCATCATCATTGTATATCTCGTGATAGTCTCTAGTTGTTGAGGTCAATACGACTGACCAGTTGGAATCAACGGGATCTTCGACATAGAAAACTTGTTTCACTTGATCAATGGACACATATTTGTCATTCTTGTGGCCTTGTCGACTAAGGTCCACAAGTGTGAAGCCAAGTTCATCAGCCTTGACGCTTCTGTCACAGTCTACCCATTTGCACAAGAACAACGGGGCTTTAAATGAGTGGTAATCCAATTCCCATATTTCTTCAATCCTCCCGTAAAATGTCATATCACTCTCTACGGGGTTTAAATCCTTAGCACTAGAAACTTGGATAGTCTTAGCAACTAACAAGACTCCACTATTTTGAACAACCCTAGCATCGTCTCGCTCCTTTGTGAAGTATCGGATTCCGTCAACTAGATAGACATCATAAGTCAAAACAGTAAATGATGGTTTTCCTGCTAGCCACCTTATCATTTCAGAAACACCTTCGACTTTCTCATTCAATTCAGTCATAACTTTGTTCTCAAACCAATCAGCAAATAGCCTATTATGCTCCCCAATCATCCACTGAATAGTCTTTTTTTTCCTTCATAAATTTTTTCAAGCAACTCCTTATGCATCCTTTGAAAATACATAAATTTTTTGGTTACAAACTAAAATAATGCTTATACAAAATTAATCAATAAAAGAAAAAGAAAAGTGACTTACTTAACATATGGAAACACTTCACTGTTGTTTAAGAGGACGTGTAAATGCGCCTCATCTCGTTCTTTCTCTTCAACAGATTTAACTGTTGCAGCCGATAATGGACCAGAAAGTTTGCCTTGGTCCTTCGGAAGTCCGACAGTTGTCAAACTATTTCTAGAAAAATCAGCGCAAAATTCTACAGATTCTTCTTTCAAGTATGCTTCGGCTATACAACCTTCTGGAAAATAACGATTTCGCACGTAACTTTTCAACACTTTATTAAAACGCTCAAATGGATACATCCATCTATAGAAAACTGGTCCACATAAACGCAATTCCCTGACCAGGTGTACTATTAGATGTATCATTATATCAAAAAAAGAAGGCGGAAATATTTTTTCGAGCTCACATAAGGTTAATACCACATCAGCTTGCAATTTATCAAGTTTTGATACGTCAACAATTTTGTTGCACAAAGTATTGAAAGAGAAGCAGAGTCTTATTATGCTAACTCTAACATTCTTCGGAAGTACAGAATGAATTACGACCGGGAGTAATTGTTGAAGGAGTACATGGCAGTCGTGAGACTTCATCCCAAATATCTTTAAATCCGCCATGGATACATAATTTCTGATGTTTGAGGAATGCCCATATGGCAACTTCATTGATGAGAGTGATTTCAGCACTTTTCTTTTTTCAGCTTTTGTTAGAGTAAAACTAGAAGGAGGCATATAAGTTCTTTTTTCTCCTACTTCTGGAGCTAAATTAGTTCTAACCCCCATTTCCATCATATCTAGCCGAGATGCCTCACTATCTTTGGACTTGTGTTTTAAATTCAGTAACGTCCCAACTAGACTATCACACACATTTTTCTCAATATGCATAATATCGAGGCAGTGACGAACGTGATGGAATTTCCAGTATTCCAACTCAAAAAATACTGACTTCTTCTTCCAAGCACAGTCCACCTTCTTCGACTTCTTTACTTCCTTTCCATAAGAAAATTTAATTTTTTCTTGTTGTACCAACACCTCTTGTCCGGAAAGGGGTTGCCTTGGCTGTCCAAACTCTTGTTGACCATTAAAGGCTGCCTTCTTCTTCCTGTATGGATGATGCCTAGGCAAATACCGACGATGACCTTGGTAACATATTTTCCTACTATAAGGTATATAGTTAGCAACGGTATCATCACCACACACTGGACAACCCAAATAACCCTTGTTGACACAGCCAGACAAATTACCATATGCCGGGAAATTGTTAATCGTCCATAACAAAGTCGCCCTTAAAGTGAAAAAGGTTTTTGTGAAGGCATCGTATACATTCGGTTCACCTTCTTCCCAAAGCTTTTTCAAATCATCAACTAACGGTTGTAAGAACACATCAAGGTTGTTACCTGGTTCATGTGGACCGGAGACCAATATAGTTAACATCATAAATTTCCTCTTCATACATAACCACGGAGGAAGATTATATGTTACCAATACTACCGGCCAACAAGCATACCGATTAGTCAGCCCATTGTTATGTGGGTTAATACCATCAGCCGAAAAAGCTAGTCGAAGATTTCTTGGCTCACTTCCGAAGGCACGCCACCTGTAATCGATATTCCGCCAAGAAGGAGAGTCGGCAGGGTGGCGCATCTGGCCATCATGAATTCTTTGGTTGGAATGCCATGTCAACAACTCAGCTGTCGAAGAAGATTTAAACATCCGTTTAAATCTCGGGATGATCGGAAAGTACCACATAACTTTTGCCGGGATTTTATACCTTTCTCTACCATCCTTACCCACCTTCCAGCGAGATAGCTTGCACTCTGGACACTCCGAAGCAGTCTCATTTACACCCCTGTATAGAACACATTCATTGGGACACGCGTGGAATTTTGTATACTCGAGGCCTAAATTCGAAAGAGTCTTCTTTGCTTCATATGTGTTAACAGGTAATGCATTATCCTGAGGTAGGAATGAGCCAACTGTAGAGAGAAGATCGCTAAATGCGCTATCACTCACACCGAATCTCGCTTTCCAGTTATGTAATTTTAACACCGAATCTAATTTTGTGAAGTCGCTGCCCTCAAATAAAGGTTGTTGAGCATCAGCCACAAACCTCTTAAAATCATGCGAGTCTTTATTGTAGTCATCGCCCCCTGATTTACCCCCGGATTACGATATGCTGCTTCACAAACCACAGCAGCTTGTGAAGCACCAGCAGCCGCCGCTTCCGATGCAGCAGCCGCTTCTGATGCAGCTTCAAAGGCTGATTTAAATGCATCTGCATTCTGCTCCTCTTCATGAGGAGGCACTGTGCTACCAACAGACGACCTACCAGTCTTGGATCTATGCCAAATCCAATCAATATACCCAAGACGAAAACCATTCTCGTAGAGATGACCCCTTATTACTTTGACCGGAATTTTTTTGAAATTAACATATTTACAGCAGGGGCAAGGTATTTTTTTAGGATTTTTACAATTTTCTTCAGCGTAAATCAAAAACTTTTCAACCCCGACTTCATATTCCAACGAATCCCTCTATTTTGAAATCCAATCTTTCTCCATATTCGTAGGATAACCTATTTCCTACCTAATTTCCATATCAAATATTTCAAAAAAACAACGTACAATTAGTAATATATATGTATTATTATGTATAATTACCGACAAAGCAGAACACAACACTGATTGATTAAAATGATGAAACGAAACACAGAACAAAGCTGAGCACGCCACTAGACAATAAACATAGCAAATTAATATAATTTGTAATGAGCAGAATTAACCACCACCCGACGCCGATGCTCATAAAGAATTAGCTTCCATAGGCCAAGAAAACTCTATTCACATGCTAACTATCATTTCTCAAACAAGAATCAGAACTTTTAGTGGGTTTATTAAGTACTTGCTCAAAGATTACATTCCCAAACCAACCACTTCTGCTTTTCTAACTCCTCCCAGGTAACCCTTCTTCTCTACCAGGTAATTATTTTCTTTATAAGCACCATATGTATGTGTTAGTGAAGTGTTCTTTTATAAATTTTTTTATTCCAAGTATGACATCAAAAATCAAAGTTGATTTTTATTACTGAAAAGGTAAAGTCATTATCCTTTTCAGTAATCTGCTTGTATCGATTTGGTAGTACAAGACAGGGCATGCATTTTAATGTTTACATTATACTATCAATAGATGAAAGATGTTTACATTATACTATAAATTCTACACAGAACCATCTTCCTGTCATTTTATATGTAAAATATATGCTGTAACAACATATACAGAATAAAAAGCGAATTTCGTCTATCATCCCCTTACTATAAAATAATGTTTACATTATTTAACTGAAAATAACATGCATTTCCTAGAGAAAACAGAGAAAAGAGCAACAAAAATCCTATCATTTAAACAAAATAAAATAAACAAAGACACAGGCATAAGCAAATTAGGGTCTGCTATATGACAAACAACTAATTTCCATACTATAGAATATGTAACAAGCAACTCAAACAAGCAGATGCAGATAGTTTAAGCTTAAACTAATTAAAAATTAAAAAATTAGGGTTTCAAATTGAAACCCCCAATTCTGAAATTAGGGTTTAAAACTTACCTAATTCAAGCTTTAACCTCCAACTTAGCTTCAATCTCCGACTTGAACTACAACCTTAAACTCTGAGTTGAACTTTAACTCCGACTTTGACTTAATGCAATGAAACCCCCAAATCTACGAGAGCAATGAGGGAAATGAGAGCAACCTTGATGAGAGCAGCAAGGTGAAATCTACACAGGAAAGTGAAATGAGAGCTGAGAGAGGGATAAAATGAGAGATGAGAGAGTGATGAACTGAGAGATGAGAGAGTGATGAGGGATAAAATGTTTTTGTTTGTTTTTGTTTTCAGTTTTCAGTTTTTGATTTTAATTTTAATTTTTTTTAATAAAAAAGAGGGGGAAGATGTGGGTGAAAAAAGGGGGAAAATTTTACTAAATCAAAAAACAAGGGGGGGAAACACTTGGAGGGAATGAATAATTTGGTTAAGGGGGGAACGGGGAAGGTGCGTTGATTAATTTTTTTAAAACAGACATATAACATCGGTTGTGCTAAACAACTGATGTTTATAACAACAAAAGACATCGATTGCCAAAAACCGATGTAGAAAACACCTTTTACATCGGTCAGAAAAGCAACCGATGTCTAAGAGGTGATGTCTATTCTACTTTTTCTAGTAGTGCATGTTGTGTTTCTATTCTGGATCGAAATAGCTAATTAGTAAATATTGAATCGTGATGGTTAAGTTAGTTGTGATTACTAAATTGTATCAGTGATTGGAATTTGCGAGTTGTGATTGGATTGTTGTTGTTGTTGAATTAACGTCGATTGATGTTTCGACGGGTAGTCCGATAAACAAAGGGGCGCTGCCCGATTTCCGAGAAAATCGAACTACAAAAATACGGGAGCGTATCCGAGGATTATCGGGACGTAAAGCGAGTATAAGTAAATACATATACATATGTTTTATACAGAACCTAATTGTATGTTGTGTCGTAGGTTTAACCAAAACACAGTAACCCTAATTTCGTAAAATGACAAGTATACGTATTTTCTGAAAATGAACACTGGATCGATTTTGAGAATGTGAACCCTAAATATTTTCTGTGTTATTCTAATATGAATAATTACGAGTTGGGTTTGAATATCGTTGGGTAAGAATTAGTATCAAGGATATGTCAAGCATACCTAGACGTCTAACATAGGGTATTTCGACCCTGTAGGTTATAGTCGGGAACCTGAAAGTGGACGATGGACTAAAGATGACCTAGTGGTCAGTCGACGAGCTCCGTAGAATTCCAACAGGAAGACCTGAGTGTCATAATCGAATCCAATGGGATCTAATGGTTGGACGTTAGAACCTGAGCAGCAGAGTCGACTCAGGGTTGATCAGTAATAGTTGCAAAGCCTTGTAAGGCAAGTATTTCTGAACTTTTCTTCAAGATATATTACCAATATTTTCGAACTGTTTTATAACATATTGTTATCATTAAACATAACTCCTGTTTTATAATGCATACGCTTCAAACTATTTACCCTTAAACCCTGACTCTTTCTTGATCTTGAGCCGTAAGCCTTATTCTTTACAAACCGTACTTTGTTGATCCTTAGACACCAAACCACACAAATATGATACTACTTCTCAAATGTATAACTACCAAACTTCAAACACTGGAACGAAATTGCTTGAAAACACAAAAGTTTTTATATCTCAACCATTCCTTACAACATCAAAGAACTATACCTCGAACAATCATTATTTTTTTAATACCTGATCACTTTACAAACTGAAAATCGTTTCTTATACGTACCTTGCTATACCCCTGTAATGCATCTTGAATTGCATTATGTTTTATTACCGATGCTTTATCGCTGTTGATTATGATCTTGCTCATTGAATTACATTGTTATTATACTAAATTGTTTTAGAATTGGATAGTTTTCTTTATGTGGACCAGATTCATGGTCAGACCAGATTCGTGGTCGAATTAGGCCAATGTGTGCCTTGGATCCAGTAATTAGAGCAGTGCTATGTGCTTTGCTCGGGGTTAGTGCGTGACTGATCAGCAGCCTAACCTTGGTTTTATAACTTAAAATGAATATCCAATTCTAATGATTAGTTAAAAAGAAACTTGATTCCTTTAAATCCTCTCATTTGATCATTGTTTAACTTCAGTTATCGTTATCATGACTTGCTGAGCTAGTTAGCTCACCCTTGCGATTCTTTTATATATTGTACAGTTGAAAAGAATATGGATGATAGTGAAGTTCCTCAGTCCAAAGTGCGGGCTAAGGCTCCAGTTGAGTTAGATCGAGCTAGCAGAAGTTCCATGCGGTAAAGAGATAGTTAGATTGTAAGAATGATTTTATTATCAATTGTCATTTAAATTAGTTGGGATTGGTACGATGTAATAAATTAAGGTTGTGGCTTGTTTTCATACTTTAACCTGTTGCGATCCGTGGTTTTATGAAGCAGGGTCATTATAAATAATATCTCTTATACAGGTTGATATATTGTGTTTGTGTTGTGGACCCCAAACTTCTGACCCGGTTTTGGAGGGCACCACAATAACTAAGAAGAGCAAGTAGTTTGAGTGTTTGAATCCAAGGTTTTCTAGCTCAAATAAATCATTTTAGTTTAGGGTGAATAGTAACTTCCAAGAACAAATTTTTGATTCTTGATTTTATTTGTAATGTCAAGGTAACTTAAACATAAATTAACGCTTCCATGGGCATTCCAAGGATCTTTCATTGATTAAAAGCTTCAAGGAAGGTATAAAACTTCAAACCCTAGTTTTACATTGAATATTTAGGAGTGGTTTTGATTAATATAGTTCATGAGAAGCATGATGCTTGTGTGTCTAAAGTTTGGTTGGGTTTGTAGTGATTGGATTTTAATTGAGGTGTTGATGATTGTTAATGGAGGAGTAATAGTTTAAATGTTTAAGCATGAATTGAACCTTGTTTGATTTAGTAGTTTGGTTAAATTTGAAGATAGTATGATATTGGATTAAATTGAGATTCTAGGGCTTATTATGACTGAAATCAGTAGCATTGATGTGTATCTTGAGTTGTTGTTGATTGGTAGTTGGATTGATATGATTTGGAATGGTAAAATTTAGGAAATCGCGTAAACATAGCCGTCTTAATGCCCGATTTACCTTAGACTATTTTGTTCTTAACTTCAGGACCCGTGAACTCACTGTTAGATTCTTACCATTTCCATTTTTAGATAGTGCATGTTACGAGCTTCATTTTGATGTGTGGTTCGCTTGAATCCGATGTACGGTTTAGGAGAAACGACCGTTTTAAGTAACGGCATTTCGCGAACGAACCATTACCCCTCGCCTTACTTTGAAACCTTGGTTAAGGCCCTTAAATGACTAATTGGAGTATGAAACAATTATGTAAAGTGGATTAGGCAGTTGGTAGAGTACTTGTGAAATAATCGACTTAAAATTCTTAATGGTTAATTTATTAAAAATGGTGGAGCCGAGGGTACTCGAACAACTTATGTGATTCATTAAGCGTAGAAGTGACGATAAGCGAACGTTAGGGTTCAATTGGTTAAAGTCTAGTTTCTTAAGCGACCGGGGTTTAATTCCGACTTATGTTGTTGTTCATAGGTTATCGGACCCACTCTAAGCTTAAGTCTATCCAGGAACACTCCGGCACGTTTTCTACCCGTTATATTGTTGTTGTGATGTATATATGTATATGCATTATCTTGTGATAATTGCATGATTGTTATTAGCAAATCTTGCGATATATTGGAGCATGTTGATATGGTATATATGCATGCTTATTTCATAATCTTGATATCTAATTGTTGATTCAAATGCTTATAAGTTGCATAATACCTATGCTAGAGATAAGCAGTAGTTGCGTATACCCTTTGTATAGGGGACCCAAAGGTGAACATTTTCTAAACCGGGAGTCGATGTTCTCGAGTATATTATATATATATATATATATATTTATATATATATAGATATAGTTTTAAAAACTATTAATCAAATAAGGTTTATTCGATAACTTTATTTTAAACAATGAATATTAGTTGAATATTCATTCGAGGACTTATGACTCCGTTTATTTTATTTAATGAATATTATTATTTTGAATATTCATTCGAGGACTTATGACTCCGCTTATTTATTAAATAATATTCTTTATTTTATTAAAGAATAATGTTTCCATAATTAAACTTATTTTCGATTATTCAAATAAAGATCGTACTTTCGTATGAGTATATCTTTGGTTATTTATTATTCATTTCAAGTATGAGTTTTAAAACTTCTACCTCAAATTATTTTTATAAAGATTATCCTTATGAGAATATTATTTAAATAATAATATTCAGATATTTTCTAATATATCGGGACTGATTTATTTCATTAAATCAGCATTACTCCAAACATTCTTAAAAACATTTTCGAGTCTTCAAAATAATTTTTAAAAGTTAGAGCGGATCCCAAAACTCATTTTTATATTTAAGATCTTCCTTTCGAAGGGGATTTAAATACTCGCTCAAAACCTGAGGGATCCGGCTCAGTGGTGTATTTTACATTCGCAACGAGGTTGCTGTTTTGAGAAAACATCTTGATTACTTGCCCATCGTTCGGGAAGTAAGTTCATCTATTTGAGTCGGCATAAGCAACATGGGCTCAGTGGGCATCCATGAAAGTGTAAGTGGCTCAGTGGGAGTCCATCAATGCGTAAGTGGCTGAGTGGCAGTCCAACATAGGTCCTAATGTGGCCAGAGTGATGACCAGTGGGGAATTCGTCCATCTACTAGTAGAAAAGGTTACTTATTGGTATCTTTGCCTGATCAGCAAGATATCAGGTTTATGCCAATGTTTTCTCCTTTCCAAATTCATTGGATATTACAACTCTGTTTATAATTTTCATAACAGAGGTTTTCAAGGAGTGTATGGAATGTATATATATATGGGTGTATATATATATCGGGACTTAATGAAGTATCTCGTAACTTTATTTCTTTTGAATGATATTTCAAAGATTGAATCTATTCAAATCTTATCTTGTAGTCTCATCTATGTGATGAACTTTTGAAACTAATTATAACTTGAACGGTGGTAGTTCAAGTAGTATTCGGAAAAGATATATGTATATTGGGGTATTTTGTAACTTCATCTTTTCAACTTATACCTAGTTAATGATTATCTTATGCATGACGAAGATTTTCAGAAAAATGTTGAGACAAGGTTAGATATATGAGATCACCTTGCAACGATATTTTTATACAGTTATAACTGGAACTCCGTGTATATTATATATGGCAGAGGATTTCAAAGATTTTGAAAAGTATATATGTATATATACTGAATATTTTGCGACTTCATCGCATTAAGATATCAAACTTGGTCCATTTCTTCTTGACCAAGACTTTCACGAGTACTATGAGAATGCTCATATATTGTTAATTATTATACATATTATTTCGGTGGGCATGTTGCTCACCCTTGCTTTCTTCTTTCATCACACAACAACAGATAGACAAGATGAATAGGATCAAGCTCCCAATTCGCGAGCGGATAGGAAACGTTCTGCAGTTTCCTGTAGGTGTTGATGCCGTTGTAGCTGAGGTAGGATCTACCAATAGGCTAGGCTTTCAACTTTTGATGTACCAGGCTTATGTATATTTATGAATTGTAATAATGGCAAGGAATATGTAAATTATTCAGAAACCCTTTTTAAGGTGAAATGGTTTATAATTGTGGAATAAAATGACTTGTGTTATTTTTGGTATTCATCTCTGAGTCTATAACTTGTGGTGTGTGTGTGTGTGTATTATGGGGTCACAGTATGCAGTAGTTGGTTGACTGTTAAGATTAAGTATTGATAAGGGATATGGAACTCGTGACAACCCGAATCCTCGACCCTGAATTTGGGGGTGTTACAGTCTTGAATTTTGATACTTAAATGAATTTGAGTATACATGGTTGTGTTTTATGTGTATGACCGAATAGAATACAAGTAGAAAAATGAATGAACTGGTTCTAATACCTTGCTAAGTAATTGCATGTGAAATTCTAGGAGATAGGTGACTTATTTATGGTTGTTTTGGTTCGAATTAAAGTATATAGAAATGGGATGATTGATTTGTATTATCTATGGTAGTCTTGTTGGCTTAAAGATGACTTTAAGGTCGATACTGCAAGTTTTGCCGTTTGTTTATTCGTATAAGAATTTCTAGTAGAATGAGCTATGTGTACTAATATAAAGTACAATTTGATTTCGAAATAAGATAAGAATTTTTATAAGGCGATGGTCGAGTATATAAAGGTGTAAAGGTTAAGAGTAAAATATATATGACGTGTGATATGCTATGTACTTATGTGTATAAGCTATATTCGTATACTCGAGTCAAGGGTATAATCGAGCAATCGTATTGAGTGATCGTTCCGGGAACGAGAGTTGAGAACTGATTAAGATTTTGGTTTTATTGTAGATCCGGAGCGTGAGGGCATTCAGGCTAGGAAAGGAAAGGGTATACTAGGTGGCAGTAGTTCAACCTTCAGGAAAGCAAATTCAGGCAAGCAACTCTCATTACTTGTAAAAACAGTTATAGAGAGGTTATTGGTCATACCATGTAGAGTATGGAACTGTTAATGATTTAAGATATCCCATTTCGATCTTAATAAACTGCTATTTATAAGCTTACTGATTCAACCCTTTAGTAACCTGCCTTTTCAGTTCAAGTTATTTGTTAAGCCATGAATTGTATTGAACCCTATAATTACCTTTGCAAAACCTATTTAATGATACCTCATTACTTGATCACCCTATTGATCCTTGGAACAGTCTGATTCTTTTAACTTAAATACCTTGTTATCATTGAATCAAAACCCCTAGAATTTCATCTTGTTTATCCTTGATTCATTTCCTTAACTTTGAATTCTTGAAATTGAACCTAAGAATGAGTTTTGACTTGAAAGAGTCCGAATGATTTCATATTCCTGGTAATAATAAAAATGAATTTAGAAAACCTACTTTTTCCAACTCAAGGTTTTCCAAACGAATTCCTGATGGATCAGATTGGACGTAAGAGGCTAGTGGGACTAGTCCAGTCATTGTAACAGGCTAGCGGGGCTAGTCTAGTTTAAGGCTGAAATTATGCCGTATGGTACCTTAAAGACCGGATGGAGGTCGGTATGGGTTGATCACCCGTATTAAAATGAAATGAAAGATAAAGTGGTCCAATCAAGGGTTCTATATTGATTACTTAAAATGAAACTGAAATTTCCTGTTCAGAAATTGATTCTTGAAATGAAAAATGGTTTATATTGTTTTGAAAAGAGTTGATTGTGTTAATGTGGAGCTTAAAGGTCGAGAACCCTGATTTTAATCTGTTGATCATAAATTTGATCCCATATAGTGAAATACTGTTGCTTTCCTCTTTCTGAAAGATCTATTCTGATCCTTTAATGATTTGTGATGACTGTCGGCTTTCATCCTGCGTTGAGCCCTGTTCCTTGAAAGCCCCACATTTTCCTTCATAACATTTCCTTAACCCAAAAGCTGGAAATCTGCCACCTAGAACAAATAAAGTAGAATACCCTGAGTTTGGTAAAGTATATTGTGGATTTAATATTGTAGAACTGCTATATAGTTACTTGCTGAGTTTTATACTCATATGTTTTATTTTAATCTAACCATGGCAGCTAAGAAAGAAGATGGCCAGGCTTAGACGCACTGCTCGTAAGAGCGTACCTGGTGGTCCCTATCGTGTTGAGGGCTTCCGGTTGCCAGAGCAGGTAGTGGTATTTTTGAGTGAGCAAGCGCTTAGAAGGAAATCTGTAAAGATATAATGGGTTATCTGTCGGTTCCCAGCCGGAATCGGTATTGTTTATTTAATAATATTTTGGGGTTGTAATTTATATTTTATGATTGGTAGTTGTAATCTTGTCTCATACTTTATCCTGTTGATCCTGTTAGTAGTTAATCGGGGTTTATGCATATTTAATTATTAGATTAAAGGTGTGTGGGTCCTCATTTCCTAACCCCGAGATTGAGGGCGTCACATTAGTGCTTCCCGGATGGATTAAAAATCTTGAATTGTGGGCTTCTTGCAAAATCTCATTCTTCAATTCAGGTACATTAGGAATCCAAATTCTTGAGGAAAACCTTAGTATACTTTGCTCATCCTTTTCAGTACCAATCTCTTTTCCAGTTAGCTGATTTTTCTCTTTCTTCATCATTTTTTCCTGACATTTCCTTATCTTTTACAATAACATTGGATGAAAAGTCATTGTACGACAAACCTCTTCAACTATTCCACAATCACAAAGTTCCAATTCAAATCTCTTAACCTCTTCAGACAATTCTTTTGGTGTTGCTATCATATTCAATCTTTCCTTCCTACTCAAAGCATCGGCTACAACGTTTGCCTTTCCCGGATGATAATTTATCGAGCAATCATAGTCCTTAATCAATTCCAACCATCTCCTTTGCCTCATATTGAGCTCCTTCTGAGTGAAAATGTACTTTAAACTCTTGTGATCCATGTAGATCTCACACTTTTCTCCGTAGAGGTAATGTCTCCAAATCTTAAGTGCGAATATTATGCCTACTAGTTCCAAGTCATGCGTAGGGTACTTCAATTCATGCGGTTTTAACTGTCTTGACGCATACGCGATCACCTTATTGTGTTGCATCAGCACACAGCCCAATCCTTTATGTGAAGCATCACTGAAAATCACAAAGTTTCCTTGGTCGTCTGGTAGTACTAACACCGGAGCTGTTACCAACCTCTGCTTCAACTCTTAAAAGCTATCCTCACATTCTGCATTCCATTCGAAATTCTGATTCTTCCTGGTTAACTTAGTCAATGGCGGGTAGATTTTCAAAAAATCTTTGACAAATCTTCTATAATACCCTGCCAATCCTAGAAAACTTCGCACTTCCGTAGGTGTCTTTGGCCTCTCCCAACTCATAATCGCCTCAATCTTTGCCGGATCTACTTTAACTCCTTCATCTCTAATGACGTGTCCCAAAAATTGAACGTCCTTTAACCAAAACTCACATTTAGAAAACTTGGCATACAACTTCTCTTGTCGGAGTATCTCCAATGCTATCCATAGATGCTGCTTATGTTCTTCCTCGACTTTGAATAAATAAGGATGTCATCAATGGACACCACTACGAACTTATCCAAATACTTTTTAAATACCCGATTCATCAGATCCATAAATGCTGTCAGGGCATTAGTCAATCCAAAAGGCATTACTAAGAATTCATAATGTCCGTATCTTGTCCTGAATGCTGTCTTTGGAATATCCTCTTCTTTGATCTTTAATTGATGGTATCCTGATCTCATGTCAATCTTTGAAAAGCACTTTGCTCCTTTCAGCTGATCAAATAGGTCATCTATTCTTGGTAGCGGGTAACGGTTCTTAATCGTCACCTTATTCAACTCCCGATAATCTATACATAACCGCATACTTCCATCGTTCTTCTTTATGAACAGAACAGGTGTTCCCCATGGTTACGTACTTGGCCGTATCACTCCTTTGTCCAACAATTCTTGTAGCTGGCTCGCCAACTCTTTCATTTCTGCTGGTGCCATCCTATATGGGGCCTTCGAAACTGGTTCTGTGCCCGGAGCAAGGTTGATCTCGAACTCGATTTGTCGATCTGGCGGTAAGCCTGGTAGTTCGTCTGGAAACACATCTGGGAATTCATTGACTACGGGAATATCTTCTATGCTGGGGTTATCCTTTTCTGAATCCACTATATAAGCTAGGAATGACTCGCAACCTTTCCTAAGTAACTTCTTAGCCTGAGCAATTGTAAGAAATAGTTGCTCCTGCCTTTGTCCCTTAAATACTACTTTCTCTCCACTCTTCGTCTTTAAATACACCTTCTTGGACTTACAATTAATCTGGGCATTATTCTTCCCTAACCAATCCATGCCTAAAATTATATCGAACTCTCCCAACTTGAAGAGTATCAAGTCGGCTGAAAATTTATACCCCAAAATATCAATCTCGCACTTTGGACAGAGTTGACTCACATGAATCTTTTCTTGGTTTGCAATTACCACATTTACTACCTCGTTCATAACCATTTTATCACATTGAAGTTTATCAACAAAAGTTTCTGATATGAAAGATCTCGTCGCTCCCGAATCAATCAATACTTTAGCTTCGACATTATTTAGTAAAAGTGTACCTTCTATCACCTCAGAATCCTGAACAACGTCCTTCATTTTTAAATCAAATGTCCTTGCCGTTGCTTGCGGAGTTGTTGTAGGTGGTGGAGGTAAGGCCAATACCTCAGCTGGCACGCTTGCACTGGTACTTGCCACGTTCATCAGAGCTTTGACTGGTCCAGTTGACTTGCACTCCTTAGCTATGTGTTCAGTCTTTCCACACTTGTAGCATGTGACTCCCGGCTTCGGCATCTTACACTTGTTTTCCAAATGTCCCTTCTGGTTGCACCTATAGCACGTCATGCTCAGCTTATTACACACTCCAGGGTGCCTTCTTCCACAATGCTTGCATTCTGGTCTCTGAAATCTGTGTTCTCCAACTTGTCCTTGGCTTTCCTGGTTGTTCCTCTTTGATTCTTGTCTTTTGCTCAAATTTCCCTTCTTCTGAAAATTTCCGCCTTTATGGAATCCAATCTTCTTCATATTCCTGTCTTGTGAATTTCCGGCTTTAGACTTTTCTCCATAGAATGGAACCTTTCTCTTATTGTTATCCCTTTCCTTCCTTGATTGCATCCCTTACTCTCAATCAGAGCAGCCTTCTGCACTACGCCTGCATAAGTATCAAGCTCAAACATAGCCACTCTATCTCTGATCCAAGACTCTAATCCTTGTTGAAATCTCTTTGCTTTTTCCTCCTCACTGCTGGTATACTTTGTCACAAACCTTGACAATTCTGTGAACTTCTTCTCATACTCCAATATAACATACTCCCTTGCTTCAATTCAAGAATTTTAAGCTCCATCTGATTCTGCATGTACTTAGGGTAATACTTTTCCAGAAATAACTTCTTAAATCTTTCCAAAGAAACTTGATGATTTGCTTCCATAGCTTTTACTGAATCCCACCAATAGATGACTTCGCCCTTCAGGAAGTAAGTAGCATATGGTGTCTTCTGATCGTCCCCTAACTGTACCAATTCAAAAGCTCTTTCCATTTCCTTAATCCATGTGTTAGCTATTACTGGATCAGTGGTATCATGAAATGCAGGTGGATTTACATTCTGAAAAGCTTTGAAAGTAACAACTTGTCGAGGTGGTACTGGTGGATCAGGTGGTTGGTGTGGTTCACGGTTATCTTGGTTTTCAAATTGTTGTTGAAGAGTTAGTTGTTGTTGAGCTATAGCATTTGTTTGTTGTTGTAAGGTTTCCATTAATCGAAGAATATTTGGATCTGTGGTAGATGTGGTTGTTGGGTTCTTCTTTTTGGGTGGCATGATCCTGAAATAAGAGTTACGTCAAAACAGGTTTGAATAATAAAATAATTCGAGGGTGTCGCATGACATTCTTATTCACATATGAGGTCAAGTTTCAAATTAAACAAATAGGTTGATGCATATAAAGGCATAAAATAAACAATTGAAAGCAAACGGAATGATAGTGCATTGAAATTTAAGGTCACAATTCATCAAGATTAGAATAAGGTCTGAATTTAGGAATAACATGCTTATCTAAAGGAACAACAGGGAGTTCTACATAGTCCGATAATACAATAACATGAAAGGTAGATAATGGAAAGAACTAAGGCTCCACTCTATCGGAATGGGGTTTGGTAGTCTTCTCTTCTCGAAGCGTCTTCACAATACTCTGGAGCTCATCCTCCACCATCTGGATGATATACTGGCTGGTACGGTCTCGGTGCGATGGCATCTCCTCAAGCTTAGTGTTGACGTACTGAACCAAAGTCTCAAGTCTCGCAGTCATCTGCTCCTTAGGCTTCCCTTCATAGTTTTGGCTGTCCGGATACACATTCTTCAATCGGTCTATCAGTCGGTCGTACTTGCCCTGAAGCATGTCAAACTCGCGCCTCAACTCAGCATATAAGGAGAAAGCAATAGTGTCGTCCGACCCAGAGGATGACGAGGAGTGCGCCCTTTGCTGACAAACCATACATAGATATATAAGAGGAGTATTAATAATAAATTTACTTAACCTACTCTCTCGCATAATATGTATAACTTATACATATATCCTATAACCTATTTGGGCTGTCCAGGGACTCTAAACCGTAGCTCTGATACCAAAACCTGTCACACGCCCAACTTAACAATACATAATATAAAACTATTATAATAGATAAAAGAAAGTAAATACAATCGAATCCAAGATCTTACAGTTCAGGGTTTGGAACAGCCCAACACTATTAACTATTATAACTAGTTTTAATATCGAGTCCTCACACAAAACTATCTCTTATTCTACCTGAGCTCGAACATACGCATCAGCGTCACAAGTCTTACGTGATGTCTACTTGAATCTAACCATAGCTGCTAGCTGTAATATCAGGGTGAAAGCAAGTAGTGAGCCAAATGCTAAACAAGTGCTAAACAATATAGTACAAAATATAAATTGAGATATATAAAAGAATGACAATGTGAAGATAGAGCTAATAGTAATAAGAGATGAACTTTTGGGTGATGGCATCATTTATTTGTATCAAAACATTTCCAAAATCAATTCTTAATCGAAAACCATTTTATGACGCTACGGATTACAGCCGGTGATCAGCCGCGAAGTAATCCCGAACCTCGCTGGGTTCTAAAATATTAATGGGATCCCTAGGAAACTTTTAAGCCTACAATTTATGTAATAACCCCCAAAATTTTGAACTTTTTGTAACCCTTGTGAATAGTGTTTTTGCTGAATGAGAAAACTTTTCATGCCACACTATGTAGGGGTTCTGTTATGGATATTCTGAGATTTTATTAGTACTCTATATGGTATATAAGTGTATGTAAAGATTGTCAGAATCCAATTCCGAACACTTTGATTTTTCCCGGAAATCCACTAGATACGGAAAGAATTGAGTATAAGGTAACAAGATAAAAAGGATTTAAATTAAAGGATTATAAGAGAGGATCATAAAAGGAATATAATATATTGAGAAAGGTTAAGGGAACCTAAGTAATAAGATCCCGTGTATGATCCCTCAAACGATAAACGAAAACGAAAGTTAAGCGAACCGTATAACAGATCAGCGGTCATTAGGCAAACAATTAGGAAGTTAATCAAAGGGATTAGAGAGGATGATGTCACCCAACCAATGAGAAGAAGACAAAGAGGGGAGGATGACATCATGAGCATGACATAAGCATGACATAAGGGAAGGAGATGTGGTTGAATTAAAACCACACAAAGTTTAAGGCTAAAAAGGTAATTAACCAAAACAAAAACAAAACTACATCCACCAAGCCAAAACAAATCATTTTTCACCAAAACAAAATTCTATTTCTCATCACCAAGAACATTGCTCTCGGCTTTTTGCATTTTTTCAAAGGGAAAATTTTCAAAATCCAAGATCCAAGCTTCCTAAATTGGTAAGATAATTCCCTAGTATTCCTTATGCATAGTTATGGATATATTATGAGTTTAAGCATCCCATTCATTCTCTATCTTCTCCAATAAATCAATGAAGAAGACAATGAATAGTGATTTCAAGGTTTTTAACTTGATTTTTCTTGCTTTTCCTTTAAGATCCAAGCATTCCTAAGACTCCTCAAGGCTTCCTAAGGCTTCCTAGCTACTCACACCACTTCAAGGAAGGTATATCATCTCCAAACCCTAGCTTTACTTTGTATATTAGGATGATTTTGGTTGATATGGTATTAGAGTAGCTTAGTGATGGTTGGTTTAGAGTTGGGTTGGAATGGTGGTGAATGGATTGTTGAAATCTTATGATTTGGTTAAAGAATGTAGTATAGTTTAAATTCAAGTTTTAGGATTAAGTAAATTGATTATAATGAGTTGATTTGGGGCTGTTGTAATGTAGTTTGGATGGAGTTTTGACTGGGTTGTGAATTGAGGTTGAATTGTGGTGGATTTGGAATGGTTTAAATTTTGGAAATCGCGTAAACATAGCCGTCGTAATGTCCGATTTACTTTAGACTGCTTTTGTTCATAACGTTAGGACCGGAGAACCCCCTGCTAGATTTTGACCATTGCCATGTTTAGATAGTTCGTGTTACGAGCTTCATTTTTATATGTAGTTCATTTGATTCCGATGTACGGTTTAGGAGAAACGGCCGTTTTAAGTAACGACATTTCGCGAATGAAACATTTCCCCTCGCCTTACTTTGAAACATAGGTTATAGACCAAAAAGGGTTAATTAGTGTATGAATCAATTATGGTAAGTGTGTTAGGCAGTTGGTAAGACACTCGCGAAGGAATCGCCTTAAAACTCGTAATGGTTAAATTATTAAAAATGGTGGAGCCGAGGGTACTCGAGTGACTTATGAGAATCAGTAAGCGCAAAGCAAGCGTTAGAGTCTAAGTTGGTTAAAGTATAGATTTACAAGTGACTTTGGTTTAATTCCAACTTACTTGTTGTTTATAGGTTACCAGACTCGTCCCGAGCCATTAATCACCCCCAGTCGCTCAGGCAAGTTTTCTATCCGTTATACTGTTGTTGTGATGTATACACTTGTATATGCATTATCTTGTGATAGATGCATGATGGTTAAATTAGCAAATTCTTGTGATATATTGTAGCATGTGATATGGTACATATGCATGCCTGTTTCGTATTCTTGCCATATATATCTGTTGATTCAGTTGATAATACCTATGCTAGAGAATAGCGGTAATGTAACACCCCCAAATCCGGGGTCGGGGATCCGGGTTGTCACGAGTTCCATTTCCCTTAATAACACCCAATCTTAATAATTAATCAACTACTCTGTACTGTGACCCCACAATAAACACACACACCACAAGTTATAGTCTCAGAGATGAACATCCAAAAATAATCACAAGTCATTTTATTCCACAATTATCTGCCAATACACCTTAAAAGGTTTTCTGGATAAATTTACATTTTCTTTGCCATTATTACAATTCATATTATACATGAGTCTGGTACATCAAAAGTTGAAAGCCTAGCCTATTGGTAGTTCCTACCTCAGCTACAGCGGCATCAACGCTTCCCGAAGACTGCAGAACATTTTCTAACCGCTTGCGAATCGGGAGCTTGGTCCTGTTCATCTTGTCTATCTGATGTTGTGTGATGAAAGAAGAAGGCAAGGGTGAGCAAGAAGCCCACCAAAATAATATATAATATGATTAGCAATATATGAGCCTTCTCATAGTACTCATGAAAGTCTTGGTCAAAAGAAATGAACCAAGTTTGATATCTTAATGCGATGAAGTCACAAAATATTCAGTATATATACATATATACTTTTCAAAATCTTGGAAGTCCTCTTCCATGCATAATATACACAAAGTTCCAGTTTATAACTGTATATAAAAAAAAATATCGTTGCAAGGTGATCTCATATATCTAACCTTGTCTCAACGTTTTTCTGAAAGTCTCTGTCATTCATAAGACAACCATTAACTAGATATAAGTTTAAAACGGTGAAGTTACAAGATACTCCAATATACTTATATCTTTTCCAGATACTACTTGAACTACCACCGTTCAAGTTATAATTAGTTTCAAAAGTTCATCACATAGATGAGACTACAAGACCAGATTTGAATAGATTAAATCTTTTAAAATATCATCAAAATACAATGAAGTTACGAGATACTTCATTTGATGCAAACATCATTTTGAAAACTTGACCCTGCCAACACTCAACAATCGCCCAACCGTAGCCTTTCTATCGAAGTGCTCTGGGTAGTGTTGCAGAAATATCCAATTGGATGATGAACTCATTACGGGAGTTTGCCGCGCCAGGAAGACCACTTACGATGATCAGTCGTAGTAGTGCAACCCCACCATTTTCTACATGTAGAGGAGAACCTGTCGGATTTACTTGTCAACCGAACACTGAACTCCTAAGGAATGGACCGCCTTAGCGGAACTTCCAGGCCATTTGGGCCAATATAATAAGGCTGGGCCGGCGCTACTCGACCACTTACGCCACTCCTAGTTCAGATGAAATCCATGACTCTGAAATGTAAAGCTCGTCCCCACTTTCCCCAAGTAGAAACTTGTTGATACGGCTCCACCAAGAAGTCGTATCTAGTTGGAAAGGAAAACTCACCGATATTTCCCAGGCGATGCCTGTTAATGGATTAACTTGTTCCAAGAATTTTACTTCCCGAGTGTTGGGTAAGTAATCAAAAACTCTTTTATCAAGATAGCAACCTTGTTGCGAATATAAAATACACCACAGAGTCGGATCCCTCCGGTTTTGAGCGAGTATTTAAATCCCCTTTTTAAAAGGAAGATCTTAAATATAAAAATGAGTTTTGGGATCCGCTCTAACTTTTGAAATTCATTTTAAAGACTTGAAAACACTTTAAAGAGTGTTTGGAATAATGCTGATTTAATAAAGTAAATCAGTCTCAATATAAAGAAATATCTGAATATTATTATTTAAATAATATTCCCATAAAGAGTAATTGAGGTAGAAGTTGGAAAACTTATACTTGAAATGAATAGTAAATAATCAAAGATATACTTATACGAAAGTAATATCTTTATTTGAATATCAAAAGTAAGTTTGATTATTGAACATTATTCTTTAATAAAATAAAGAATATTAATAAATAATAAGTGGAGTCATAATACCTCGAATGAATATTATAAATAATATTCATTAAATAAAATAAAGGAGTCATACATCCTCAAATGAATATCCAAGTAATATTCAATAAATAATATAAAGGAGTCATAAGTCCTCGAATGAATATTCAAGATAATATTCATTAATAAAATAAAGTTATCGAATAAACTTTATTCAATTAATAGTTTTGAAAACTATAACCATATATATATATATAAATATATATATATATATATATATATATATATATATATATATATATATATATAAAATCTACTCGGGATCCTCGACTCCCGGTTTTAGAAAATGTTTTCACCTTTGGGTCCCTATACTAAGGGTATATGCAAATTACCGCTATTCTCTAGCATAGGTATTATCAACTGAACCAACAGATATATATGGAAAGAATACGAAACAGGCATGCATATGTACCATATCACATGCTACAATATATCGCAAGAATTTGCTAATATAACCATCATGCATCTATTACAAGATAATGCATATACAAGTGTATACATCACAACAACAGTATAACGGGTAGAAAACTTGCCTGAGCGACTGGGGGTTACAAATGGCTCGGGACGAGTCTGGTAACCTATAAACAACAAGTAAGTTGGAATTAAACCAAAGTCACTTGTAAATCTATACATTAACCAACTTAGACTCTAACGCTCGCTTTGCGCTTACTAATTCTCTTAAGTCACTCGAGTACCCTCGGCTCCACCATTTTTAATAAATTAACCATTACGAGTTTTAAGGCAATTCTTTCGCGAGTGTCTTACCAACTGCCTAACACACTTACCATAATTGTTTCATACTTCAATTAGTCCTTTAAGGTCTTTAACCTAGGTTTCAAAGTAAGGCGAGGGAAAAAGTTTCGTTCGCGAAACGCCGTTACTTGAAACGGTCGTTTCTCCTAAACCGTGCATCGGAATCAAATGAACTACATATCAAAACGAAGCTCGTAGCATGAACTATCTAAACATGGAAATGGTCAAAATCTAGCAGGGAGTTCTCGGGTCCAAATGTTATGAACAAAAGCAGTCTAAAGTAAATCAGACATTACGACGGCTATGTTTACGCGATTACCCAATTTTATATCACTCCAATTCATCACCAAACAACCCCAATCCATTCATACAACCAAAGTCCATCCTTATCACATCATAACATCCCCAATAAGTTCAATATTAACATTTATACTTATGCTTAAGCTTGAATTTAACTATACTTAAGTTCTTTTAACCAAAACAACAAGATTCACCATTCCATTTCACTACCACTCCAACCCAAACTCTAAACCACAAGCATTAAGCTACTATATCACCATAACAATCAAAATCATCTTATTATACAAAGGAATCTAGGGTTTGGAGATGATATACCTTCCTTGAAGTGGTGGGAGTAGCTAGGAAGCCTTAAGAAGCCTTGAGAAGTCTTAGGGATGCTTGGATCTTAAAGGAAAACAAGAAAAAATCAAGTTAAAAACTTTGAAATCACTATTCATTATCTTTTTCATTGATTTCTTGAAGAAGATTGAGAAAGAATTGAAGGCTTAAACTCATAAGATAGCCATAACTATGCATAAGGATGACTAGGGAATTATCTTACCAATTTAGGAAGCCTTGATCTTGAGTTTTGAAATTTCTTTCTCTTGAAAATGGCAAAAGCCGAGAGCAATGAAGAAATAAGAGGTTTTGTGTTTTTTGTTTTGATGAAATGAAATGTTTGGCTTGGTTGATTGAATTAGATTAGTTTTATTTTAGGTTAATTACCAATTTAACCTTGGTTTTGTGTGGTTAACAATCCACCATATTTCCTTCCTTCCTATGTCATGCTTATGTCATGCTATGATGTCATCTTCCCCTCCTTGTCCTCTTCTCATTGGTTGGGTGACATCATCCTCTCTAATCCCTTTGATTAACTTCCTAATTGTTTGCCTAATGACCGCTGATCTGCTATACGGTTCTCTTAACTTTCGTTTTCGTTTATCGTTTGAGGGATCATACCCGTGATCTTATTACTTAGGTTCCCTTAACCTTTCTCAATATATTATATTCCTTTTTTTGATCCTCTCTTATAATCCTTTAATTTAAATCGTTTTTATCATGTTACCATATACTCAATTCTTTCCGTATCTAGTGGATTTCCGGGAAAAATCAAAGTGTTCGGAATTGGATTCTGACGATCTTTACATACACTTATATACCATATAGAGTACTAATAAAATCTCAGAATATCCATAACAGAACCCCTACATAGTGTGGCATGAAAAGTTTTCTCATTCAGCTAAAACACTATTCATAAGGGTTACAAAAAGTTCAAAATTTTGGGGGTTATTACAGGTAATTTGCATATACCCTTAGTATAGGGACCCAAAGGTGAAAACATTTTCTAAAACCGGGAGTCGAGGATCCCGAGTAGATTTTATATATATATATATATATATATATATTTATATATATATGGTTATAGTTTTCAAAACTATTAATCGAATAAGGTTTATTCGATAACTTTATTTTATTTAATGAATATTATTTCGAATATTCATTCGAGGGCTTATGACTCAGCTTATTTATTTAATGAATATTATTTCGAATATTCATTCGAGGGCTTATGACTCAGTTTATTTATTTATTGAATATTATTTCGAATATTCATTCGAGGGCTTATGACTCAGCTTATTTATTTAATGAATATTATTTCGAATATTCATTTGAGGGCTTATGACTCAGCTTATTTATTTATTGAATATTATTTCGAATATTCATTCGAGGGCTTATGACTCAGCTTATTTATTTATTGAATATTATTTCGAATATTCATTCGAGGGCTTATGACTCAGCTTATTTTATTTATTGAATATTATTTGAATATTCATTTGAGGATCTATGACTCCGATTATTTGCTGAGATATATTCTTTATTTTATTAAAGAATAAGGTGTCGATAATCAGACTTATCTTTGATGATTCAAATAAAGATAGTACTTTCGTATAAGTATATCTTTGGTTATTTAATACTCATTTCAAGTATAAGTTTTACAACATATACTTCAATTATTTTTATAAAGATTATTCTTTATGGGAATATTATTTAAATAATAATATTCAGATATTTTCTAATATATTGGGACTGATTTATTTTGTTAAATCAGCATCACTCCGAACATTCTCAAAAATGTTTTGCGAGTCTTCAAAATGATTTTTAAAAGTTAGAGCGGATCCCAAAACTCATTTTTATATTTAAGATCCTCCTTTCGAAGGGGATTTAAATACTCGCTCAAAACCTGAGGGATCCGGCTCTGTGGTGTGTTTTATATTCGCAACAAGGTTGTTGTCTTGATAAAAGAATTTTGATTACTTACCCAACACTCGGGAAGTAAAATTCTTGGAACAAGTTAATCCATTAACAGGCATCGCCTGGGAAATATCGATGAGTTTTCCTTTCCAACTAGATACGACTTCTTGGTGGAGCCGTATCAACAAGTTTCTACTTGGGGAAAGTGGGGACGAGCTTTACGTTTCAGAGTCATGGATTTCATCTGAACTAGGAGTGGCGTAAGTGGTCGAGTAGCGCCGGCCCAGCCTTATTATATTGGCCCAAATGGCCTGGAAGTTCCGCTAAGGCGGTCCATTCCTTAGGAGTTCAGTGTTCGGTTGACAAGTAAATCCGAGAGGTTGTCCTCTACATGTAGAAAATGGTGGGGTTGTACTACTACAACTGATCATCGTAAGTGGTCTTCCTGGCGCGGCAAACTCCCGTAATGAGTTCATCATCCAGTTGGATAATTCTGCAACACTACCCGTAGCATTTCGATCGAAAGGCTACGAATGGGTGGTTACCGAAGCATTGACAGGGTCAAACAGTATTATTGGTGTTTCCTTTGAATGAAGTATCTCGTAACTTCATTTCTTTTAAAAATATTTCAAAGATTGAATATATTCAAGTTTTAATTTATGGTCTCATCTATGGGATGACCTCTTAAATCTTATTATACTTTGAACAGTAGTAGTTCAAGTAGATTTCTAAAAATGGTATAAGTATAGTGAAGTAATTGGTAACTGTATCTTCTTTTAAACTTATATCCAGTAAGTAATTACCTTACACATGATAAAGGATTCTAGTAAGTATCCATTTAGATACTTGTATTATTGTTATCACTATATATTATCTTGCGAGCTGTAATGCTCACTCTTGCTTCATTTCTTCATCACACAACAACAGTTAGGAAAGATGGCCAGGCTCCAGCAGACCCAGCGCAAGCGCGTGGGAAGCGCCCCGCGCCTTCCCGTTGAGATCGTAGCTGCTATAGCTGCAGAGGTAGATCTACCTTTAGATCAGACATTCTACTTTTGGGAACCAAATATTGTATAACTATAACTTGTGGCAGATAATGGCAATTAACTGTAAATTTATCAAGTAATCATTTTGGGTTGTAATAACTTTTAATTGTGGATTCAAGGACTTGTACTTATTTCAATTTCATCTCTGAGACTATGACGTGTGGTGGTGTGTGTTAGTGTGGGGTCACAGCTTGAGGTTGTTTATTATTAATTAAGTTAAGTGATAATTGTGGAAAGAAAGATCGTGATGACCCGGATCCCTAACCCCGGATCTGGGGGTGTTACAATTTAAGTGTGGAAAGGACTTGCGTCTCAGTCTAGATCCACTGTTTAAAGAAAACATTTATCCCCCTTTGGCACTGAAAATCCAAATTTTTAATCATTTCAAAAACTGATGCCTATTGATAATAAATTTCTTAAACAATAAACATCTTTATCAAGGGATTATAGATAAATTTTAAAACACTGGAAATATGTTCACTAAATCTCAGGGCCATGATCCACTAGACTTTACTCTATCAGGGTAATCTAGAAGGTTTCTATTTACAAGGACTTTGACTAGGAGATTTAGTAGGGTTATTGGATAATATGGAAGAGTAATGCCAGACTAGGCTTAAAACAATAGTTTCAAATAAGGTATAGGTATTAAAATATCAAGAAGATAAGCATTACTGGTTCCAGGTATGATATAGGTGTAAAAATACAAAGAAAGTGATCATCAGCTCAAGGTATATCAGGGTATCAATCTTTAGGGTACGGATAGAGTTATCAAACAATCATGAACGACTTTAAAGAATAACTGGCTTTTAGGTATTAAGATAAAGTTTCTATCGAGGTTCTTACAAGAGTTGAATCAAAGCATCAGGGTGCAATATCAAGATTTCTCAGGAATCAATAGCATGTTAATCAAAAGGATCAATAAAGTATTATAACAAATCTATATTTTATCATGGCATCACCATTAATTTGGTATACTAGCATGGTATGACTTTTGATCTACTTGCAATAAATACTTGAGGGTTCATGGCATTTCTATATAATACGAAGATAGATTTGAGAATCACTTGGTTCAAGTATAACAAGATAAATCAGGATACTCGCATCATATATATAGGAACTAGTTATCACACATTCGCAGTGTAAACAAAAAAGTAGGTTGAATCACTTGCCTTGAGAAAGGATGGACTGGACTGGACTGGCAAGTAGGAGCAATTGGAAGCTTTACTCGACCTTTATGGCAAGTTTACCCTCGTCTCGATATCCTACACAATTAATAATAATCTCATTATAATATATTCTCACCAATGCAACCTATTTACAACCCGAAATTAAACACAAATGGCGCTTAGGCCTATATGCACGCAATTTATAATCACCTTATAAACATAATAGTACACATAGCCACATATGCTCACATACCATATTTAAGTACCAAACAATATCACACACACCATATTGCAACACTAGGCTTGGATGATCTCGCTCCACAACTTAGGTCACTTGATCGCTAAACTAGACAAAATCTCCAAATTTTGGCCTCCTAACTCGATGTGCCTTTACTAAACCATCCAAATCCTATTGACCCTCACTTGGGCCTTTCACTCTACTGGCTTTAAGCTATCTTGCAACCATAGTGGTCAACCTAGGCCTCACTCATAAGTGCTCTAAAACTATGTGATAAATGAAGGCGCTTACTATAGAAAATTTCAGAATGACATCTATGGTTTCTTGGGTGCATTAGACACTCTTACACTACAAGTTTACCTCCAAAACTTCTACACTAGACTCTTCTGATCATAAGGCAACTCCCAAACTTGGTGTGGCTCAAGGGCCTAGCTTGGGCCTCCCTGGGTCTAAGCTTAAAGTCCATGGTTCCCCTGTTTTTCTGGGCAGAAAAGGTCCTGACTTGAACTAACTTGTGACACATTATTCTAACTCAAATCCTATGAACTATGGCTGAAAAAACTCCTCTGACACTCCCTCTAACTAAGGCCCAACAGGGCCTAATGAGGGCCTACCTATGACATGGTCAAAACTTCCCATTTCTTAGTTGCAACAAAACTGTCCCCTGCTGGACAGATTTTGTGATTCCACTCGTGCACCTAACCAAACGTCTTACAAACCTCCAACAAATACCTAAAACCTATTATATACTCCTAGTGCAAAATTCTGGAAAAATACAAACACTAACTAAACCCTTTCCACCTTAACTCCCACTTATTAACCAAGCATCCAACCTTTACCAAAGCAAACCTAGTGCATCAACATCCTAAAATAGTGCCTCAACAGGAGTGGAGATCATCCATGCCCTAGAACACCGACATGCAAATAAAAATACAACATGCAACTCATGGAAAACACTAAACAAGGTTTCGACTAAACATGGAGTTTAAATTCTTGTAAATTCGACTTGAACCTATTACTCAACCTTAATAATCATGAAATGTATCTTCTCTTAACTATTATTAAGCAATATATCATGGAAACAATCTATTTCAAGCACAAATAATTCGAATTTATAGATTTTTAAACATGAAAACATGATTTCGAGAAGAGTAGCATACACAACATGGTTGATCATCATATTAACATCTTAAAACTAGCATGCATGGCTAAACATGATTATATAGTGAAATTTCAGTATCATGCAAAGATTTTTAAGGCATGGTTTCTCCATAAAACACTTGGTTAAAACATATATGAAATGTATCTCATAGAAAGCTCTTAAATTCACAAGAATCAAGAGTTTCTCTTTGGAGATCACACAAAAGCTACACATGCAACCATGAAACTTCATCTCCCAATCACAAAACTCTTGGGAAGTATATAAAATAAATGTAGGTAGGGGGATTACACTAGGAAAGATGAGAAATGGGATGGAAAAATGATGGAAGGGAGTGGGGAATGGGGGTTTCGGCCGAGAGCAATGAGAGGGAGGGGGAAGAAGAGAGAAAAAGAAAGAGATGAGTTGGAGTGAAGTGAATGTGGTTGAGTGTGAGTTTGATTGAGGTTAAATCATTATACTTATGCAAATTAGTGAGTGGAGTGTGCTTTTACCCCTATCTCCCTTCTCTTATTGAAAGTAAAAATGCATGCAAGGGTGTTTTGGTAAAGTGGCCTTGGTAGAAGTGGTTAGTGGGGTGTTTATTGACTCTAGTGCCCTTGAGTTGAATTAGAAGTGATTTGCATGCATGGGCAAAAGAGTAAAATACAAATTAAATAAACATTTAGTTGTAAAGAATAATTTTTATAAATGAAATTAATAATTCGAAAATTATAAAAGTTGTACCATAAAATAACTTGGATTTTTAAAAATTTTATGAGATCACTTTTGAAATTTATGAATGAAATAATTTTTAAAAGAAAATTTTCCAAGGTATAGAATATTCCTTATAAATCAAAAATAAAGGCAAATAATAAAACTCTTGCTTTGAAAAATTTATAATCTACATAAAGCAACTTATAACGCAGCAAATTCCATTCACACAAGCATACAATCACTACATATATTTATAATCGGCTCTAATATTATACAAAGTTCACAAATAATATTACACAAAATGCCGGTCGTAACAAGCGAGGATCGGGATTACTTCGCGGCTGATCACCAGCTGTAATCTGTAGCGTCATAAAATGGTTTTTGATTAAGAAATGATTTTGGAAATGTTTTGATACAAACAAATGATGTCGTCACCCAACAGTCCATCTCTTGTAATTATTAGCTCTATCTTCACATTATTATTCTTTTATCTTGTTTTATTGTATAGCACTTGTTGAGCATTTGGCTCACTACTTGTTTTCACCCTGATATTACAGCTAGCAGCTATGGTTAGATTCAAGCAGACGGCACATAAGACTTGTGATGCCGATGCGTATGTTCGAGCTCAGGTAGAATAAGAAATAGTTTGTGTGAGGACTCGATATTAAAAATCAGATTGTAATAGTTAATAGTGTTGGGCTGTTCCAAACCCTAAACTGTAAGATCTTGGAATTTGGTTGTGTTTACTATCTTTTGTTAGCTATTGTAATAATTTGTATAATATGTATTGTCAAGTTGGGGGCGTGATAGCTACACTCATAAACAAGCATGGAAAAACACCATATGAGATGGTGAAGAAAAAGAAGCCAAATCTCAAATACTTTCATGTATTTGGATGCAAGTGTTTTGTTCTTAAGACTCATCCTGAACAGCTGTCAAAATTTGATCTTAAAGCTGATGAAGGAATTTTTGTTGGATATCCACTTTCCACAAAAGCCTTCAGAGTCTACAATTTAAGAACAAGGGATGTCATGGAATCTATCAATGTATCTTTTGATGATAAATAGATTATCGGACTTAAAGATTTCAATGATCTTGATCAGCAGATTTGAAAATGAAGATGTAAATTCTGATGACCTAAATCCTGATCATGTAAGTTCTGATGGGTTAAATTATGATGTCATTGAAACTGTGGTAACTGCTCCAAAGGAAAATGCACCTGTTCAGGGGGAGCAAGTTGATGATCATACCACAACTCAAGACTCTCAAGAAGCATCAGAACCAGCCACTGGCTCTTCAAGTTCTGATTCATCAAGTGCTGATGAGCCAAATTCTGACAATTCTGTAAACTCTGATTCTTCAATTCCTGAAGGATCCAACACAAATTCTAGAATCTCATAGAGCATAACTTCGGGGGGGAGCATCAGAAAATGCTGATAGAGATAACATGGATCATGGGGGAGGATCCAGTTCTAGAGATCAACTTCCATCTGCAAAGAAGTGGACTAAATCACATACACCTGACTTAATAATTGGAGATCCTGAAGCAGGTGTCAGAACTAGAACAACAACAACAAATGAATGTCTCTATCATTCCTTTTTATCTCAGACTGAACCAAAAAAAGTGGAAGAAGCTCTTCAAGATGCTGATTGGGTGCAAGCAATGCAAGAAAAGTTAAATGAATTTGAAAGAAATAAAGTCTGGACCCTAGTACCAAGACCAAGAACAGATCCATTGTTGGTACAAAATGGGTGTTCAGAAACAAAACTGACAGTGATGGCATAATAATAAGGAAAAAATCAAGACTGGTTGCTAAAGGATATTCTCAACATGAGGGTATTGATTATGATGAAACATATGCTCCAGTTGCTAGATTGGAAGCCATAAGAATCTTTTTGCCTTTTGCTGCTCACAATAAGTTTAAAGTCTTTCAAATGGATGTAAAGAGTGCATTTCTCAATGGAGAATTGGAAGAAGAGGTATATGTTGAACAACCTCCAGGATTTGTAGATCCAAAATTTCCTAATCATGTCTACAGACTTGATAAAGCACTCTATGGCCTGAAGCAAGCTCTAAGAGCATGGTATGAAACTCTGGCACAATTTTTTCTGGAAAGTGGACTTACCAGAAGCACAATTGATAAAACTCTGTTCTATATCAACCATGGTAAGGACTTACTTTTAGTCCAAATTTATGTTGATGATATCATTTTTGGTTCTACGAATGCCAAACTCTATGAAAAGTTTTCAAAGCTCCAGTCAAGATATCAAATGAGTATGATGGGAGAACTTAGCTATTTTCTGGGACTTCAAGTCAAGCAAACTGAAGAAGGTACTTTCATAAATCAATCCAAGTACACCAGAAATTTACTCAAGAAATTTGGAATGCAAGACAGTTCAACTGCATCCACTCCCATGGCCACAACCACCAAGTTAGATAAAGATACTGGAGCATCAGTAGATATTACTAACTATAGAGGTATGATTAGCTCTTTACTCTATTTAACTGCAAGTAGACCAGATATCATATATACTACCTGTCTTTGTGCAAGATTTCAGGCTGATCCAAGAGAACCTCATCTAATAGCTGCGAAAAGAATTTTCAAGTACCTCAAAGGTACAGTTGATCTAGGATTGTGGTATCCTAGGAAATCAGATTTTAAGCTAATATGTTACTCAGTTGCAGATTTTGCAGGATGCAAAATAGATAGGAAAAGCACTAGTGGAAGCTGCCAATTTCTTGGAGGCAGATTGGTTTCTTGGTTTAGCAAGAAACAGAAATCAATTTTCACATCAACTGCAGAAGCATAATATATTGCTGCAAGAAGTTGTTGTGCACATATTCTTTGGATGAAGAATCAGTTACTGGACTATGGGTTAGAATTTTCTAAAATACCTATTTACTGTGATAATCAAAGTGCTATTGCTATGACAGGAAATCCAGTTCAACACTCAATGACAAAGCACATCAGCATTAGGTACCATTTCATAAGGGAACATGTGATGGAAGGTACAGTGGAATTGCATTTTGTTCCAACAGATCAACAACTAGCAGATATCTTCACAAAACCACTATGTGAAGCTACTTTTACAAGACTGGTAAATGAACTTGGAATGGTTTCAGGTTCTTTCTCAAAATATGTTTAGTTTTTGTTTTCATACATTAGACTTTATGATCAGTGTTTAAAGATTTTTTTATCTCAATGTAATCTGTGCCTAAATTGTAACATATTAAACACTGCTTATTATCTGATGTGATTCTATAAACTCTGAAAGTGTTTTGAATGTTCTGTGACTATTCAATCCAATGAGGATTATCTTGTTAGATGCTGACTTAGTAGTCTTGAACAAACTATGTATCCCATGTTTGAATTAGTTATTTATGTGGAAATCAATAACACAAGCAAATTCTGATTTTGATCTTAGTCAAATTTACTTCCTATATCCTATTACTAAGTCACAAACTAGATTATTGCTTCTTATATATCAAATTCTGATGTCAGTAAATCTTAAGGATGAACTACATGCTTGATAAGCCTCAATTATCTGAAGAAAATAAAAGAAAAGAAAAATTGAAATCAGGTACTCCTTTGAGATCTAGAGTAATATGTGAAAGGGAAGATCCAAGTGCATTGCTGGTATTAAGTTATATGCATTAAAAAGCAAATTAATTTTTCTTGGTGACTTTTCACATTCTCTGATTACTGGAGAAATATTCTGATAACAGCATAAATTTTGATGACAGTTGTAACTCATTTACACTGAGAAGCCATTGTCAAAAGAATTTTAAAAGATGCATAAAATAAGCACAAACAGTTGAGGTGGATTCTTGCATAACTTTATTCTATAGTAGACTTCACAATTCAAAACAGAATTTAAGCATTTTTCTTAGTTATGCCTTATTTCTAAGATATACTGAAGTTTATCAGACTTTAATCTTTATCTGATCATTTGCACATACAAACACTATCACTCCATATGAATGATGAAAATTACTGTGGTGATTAAGATGTTTCTGATAAACAGTTAAGCATTATTTGCATAAATTCTGAGGATAAGTTACGATTATGTTCTGATGATTAAACTCTGAAGAAACCAGTTAATATTTGTGTGAAGAATCACAGAAACAGTCATTCACTTTTTGAGTACAGAAGCCATGTTCTGATGACAGTTAAATTCTGATAATAGTCAAGTTCTGATACAAACTCTGATGCTTACGTGTCACATTTTAATTGGTTGATTCTTTATTAGTTTTTTACTGTAACAGTCATTTTATCAGAAAATAATAAGTGATATAAAAATAGTGATAATAATTTGGTTAATAGGTTGCGTCTTTGTTTTGGTAACCGCATGTGAGCATTAATTACTGCACGTTTACCGTGCCCACTAATAATGTTTTGACTGTTTACATGCTGCCAGGTGTCAAATGTTGGTTCTGCTTCAGAAATTAGCCGTTGTAATTAGTGGAGAGAATATATATACGAGAGATAAAATATTTTACAGTCTTTTACCTACTTTCTTACTCTTTTCTAATCTCTCTTATTTTCTCTCACTCTTTATTATTCTCTGAAGCTATTTTCTCACAGGCATTTTATCAAACACTCTATACACACACAACTTTTCACTTAATTTCTCACAGAAATGGCACCTAATGATCTTATCTATGATGGAGCCAAGTTTGTCCCCAACAACTATATGGTTATTCTCAACAAGGACGAGGCTCCTTCAGAACTTCACTTCATTCAAGATTTTCTCGCTCAAAGTGAATTTGGGTATGCTCTGACCCAACCATGGACTCTCTCAGGCAAGCAAATTCTGGAGTTTTGAAGGTCTAAAGTCTACGATAATGGTGGTGAAAGTGGGTCCCCAAGCATCATTTTTATAATAGGGGAAGATGAGCACTTGGTAACCTTGTCAACTGTTCGACAAGCATTGCATCTGCCAGAAAACTGTACTTACAATTCACAAGTTGGGGAGTCAGTTCTTCAAAACATGATGGCAAATCTTGGCTACGAGAAGTCTTTGTCCAAGCTGGGACAACTGAAGAGGCCCTACATCAGGAGGGAGTGGAGTTTCTTTTTCGATTGTATTACCAAAGCCTTTACCAACAAATGCTCAAATTTTGATGATATTCCAATCATGAGTCAGTAAATCGGGTATGCTCTTCTTAATCAAACTCATTTTGATTATGCTAGTGTTGTGCTAGGGTTTATAGGTGATAGAATGAAAGAAGATAGCAACATAGTATATTTTGCTAGATTCTGTAAGATTATATATAGCTTCTGTTGTTCTGATGCATCTCAAAACTTTAGTGAGTTAATTGAACCCTTTAAACTTCACAAAAGGGCCTTCACAGACTTATTATCTGCTGATAATAAGAAGGATATACTAAGACCCCTCCAAATTCCCCAATCTGTCAAACAATTCTTAGTAAATTCTGATCCTCACACATACACAACCATATATCCTGATGTTGCACCTACTCAACCTACTACTTCTCAACCTCCACCAATTAAGCCTTCCAATACTCAACCACAACCTACTATCAGAACCTACTATCAACCAGCACAATCCTCTCAACCACAACCATCAGCACCTACTATCAGAACCTCACCTCTCAAATCCAAAACTAAACCAACCTCTGGTACTTCTCAAAAGGTGCCAGTTATAAAATATGACACATCCTCTAGGCCCAAAACCAAAAGAACTATCTCTGTGCCTAAATCTCCACCTAGGAGAAGAAGAAAGATGATTACGAGAGATAAATCTGATGAGGAAGAACAAGTCCAGGTTCCTGCATCAGAACCTGTGACATTAGAAGCTGAAGAGGTAACTCTTCAGAAACAGGATGAAGCTGAGGGTTCTGGGATTTTGAAAAGGAAAAGATCTTCAAATTCTGATACAGAACATGTCACTCCTCCATCTAGAAGATCAAGGAAGACTAGAGCAGGTGTGCATATTGCATAAATTCAATTTGAGGATGCTGAAGATGCTGAGGAAGGGGATTAGGAATCTCTGATCTCACAAGAACCTATTGTGATTGAAGCTCTACAAGTAGCTGAGGAAGTTCTGATAAAGGAATCTGAAATTCCTGAAGACCACAGATCAAAACCTGTACAAGAATTTGTGACTTCTCCATCTCACTCTCCAATCAAAGCTATAGATGATGTTGAAGAACTAGAGACAAGTCCTGAAATAGATATTCATAATTTGAATATACCTTATGTTCTCTATCTGGAAGCTCCACCAGCAAAACAACCAACATCTCCTGTTTCACTAATTCTACAGGCTGAGATACCATCAACTCCAATTCTAGATATAGATACTGAAGATCAGAATTTAGATGCTTCAGAGTCTCCTACAGCCATACACACCTTGGTGTTATTTCAAGATGAGGAGATTCTAGCAAGTTATGGAGAGTTAGCTCCAGTAAATACTTCATTGCCTACAGGAAAGGAGGCATTATTCCAATTTGAGGAAGAGGCTCCAGTTCCATGGGAGGAGACCTTTAGAGGAGTTGAATGGACAAAGAAGTGGAATGAACCTGACTTCATTCCCAGCACAACTGTTCTGACAGATCATGTTACCAAAGCTGATGAGTTGCTGATAAATTCTGAATTCAAAACACAACTTAAAGTCACTGCTCTCAGTACAAAAACTCTTCAAGGTCTACACTCCAAGACTCATGAAAAGGTTGGTAAACTTCAGGAAACAGTTGATAAGCTAGACATGATGTACAAACTAGACAAGAAGAGGTTTATCAGACCAATTCAAGAAAAAGTGGATGCTATTGAGCAAGTTCAAATCAAGCAGCAAGCTCAACTAGATGAGGTATTGCAGAATCAAGCCTCTCACCAAACACAGCTCAATGAAATCTAATCTTCAGTGGAACTCCTTCTTTCTCTACTCCTGACAGATGATGCCAAAAAGGGGGAGAA
The DNA here is from genome assembly GCF_009905375.1 of Apium graveolens. NCBI lineage: Eukaryota > Viridiplantae > Streptophyta > Magnoliopsida > Apiales > Apiaceae > Apium > Apium graveolens. Next base: position 30,739,942 of record NC_133654.1, on the reverse strand, counting down.
GGTAGTTAAGTCCAAATGCTCACCAATCAAGACACTGAAGAAAAAGGATGATCATGGTGATGACCAGGGAAACTTTGATAAGAGTAGAGGTCACAGTCAAGGAGAGCAATTGAGCAGGATTCCTTTTCAACAGACAGGTTCACATCAGAGATTGTCTGGTTCTACTCAAAGGAGGGATAAGGAATGAAAGAAGCCTATAAATCAGGATGTTCCTTTGTTGATCACAAATTCTGATGATCAAGTTCTGACAACTACTTCTGATGTAATGATTCAAGCTGGAAGCCAAGATTCACAGAAGTTTTTGCAAACTCTGAAATTCAAGGGAAATAAAGCAACATTCTTTTACAAGGATCCCAAAATTCAAACTATTGATGAAGAACTGGCCAAGAGACTATTCCTTAAGGATAGTCCAGGGGTGGATTTAGAGGAATTATGAGAAGAAGAAGCTAAATTTGATGCTGAGAAGAGCAAACCAAAGTCAAAAGCTTCTGATGCTAAAAATCCACCAAGGCCAAAAGAAAAGGGGATTGTGATAAAAGAAAGATCTGCCACAGAGATTCCTAGATCAAGGACTAGATCTCAAACTACTAATGATCCCAAAGACAAGGGAAAAAGAAAAGTTGGAGAGACAGTCAAGAAGTAGAAAATGAAGATTCCTCAAATTCTAATGGATCCTGTGTGCAAGATGGTTCAAGTGTTTGATGATGCTGCTATAGAAGATGAAACTGTTGAAACTCTAAAAAGAAGAAAGATGACAGAAAAATCTAAGACAACTTCTGACATAGCTCAAGTTGTTCAGAGCGAAGAAGTTCAGAACTTGACAAATCCTGAAGAAATTTCAGAACAGCAAGCTACAGAAGAATCTGCAAATCCTGAACAAGTCATCAAGACATCAACCTCTGACAGAGCTCAAGTTGATTTGGGCAAGATGATAATTGCTGATAAGAAGAAGCTGCTATGGAACAAAGCTACTCCAGTGGAACCTAAGACAAATCTAATATTGAATCAACTTGCAACATTTGGGTTAAAAGCCAAGCAAGCTAGAGACAAGCCTGGATTAGGCTCTGGCAAAGAAAAGATACAAACAGGAGTAGAAGTTACTTTCAGAGATCCTTTCATTTTGACATACAAACCATATGAGGAAATCAAACAAAATCACCTTGACAAAGTATTATCTGCTCAAATTGTCATGGATACTCATGATAAATCAGAAGTTAAAGAAAAATTGATTATGTTTCTCAATGATGGCAGAACTTACAGACTAGCAGATACTGATGTGCTAAAGAAGTCTGTCAAAGAGCTTCAACATATTCACTACCTTCTGGAAGTAAAATCTGATGTTACAAGAAGGTGGTCAGATTACATTTTGAAGGATATAAGGGATCTTCTCAGAATTTCTGGTTCAAAAGCTTTTGAATAAATTCCTAAAATCACTGAGGATGGTGGAAGAGAAATTCCTATGAGGAAGAATTCTGCTAAAGTAGAAGTAATTCTGAAAGGAAGATGCTTATGCTACAATGAAGACTCTTCATATCCCAGAGTTATCAGACTTGGATATGGACTTGAAAGAACATTAATTCCTGCACTCAGAGCAGCCATTTATCTGATTGGTGATAATGAAGATGAAAAACTGATGCAAGTCAAAGCACAGGTAGTTGAAGTTCTGAGAAATGCTGAGGACAAGCTGGTAACAGAATTTACAAGGAATCATTATGGATTCAGATTGATCCAGTGATAATGGTAAAGCTACATGTACTGTAAGTTGTATTTAGCTGTTTAAAATATTATCTCATTGCATTTGTACTTAAATATTATTGACATCATCAAATCTATTAACTTGTATATTTTTCATAATTTACAAGTTGCGGGAGATTGTTAGATATATTTGTAATGTCATGACTAATCTGATTTGTTTAGTTTCAGAACTTATTATCATAATATCAAAACTTAACTGGAAATCAGAACTTACTGAAGACAAGAAGTTATCAGAACTTAAGGCATCAAAACTTATATCAGAACTTAAGTACGGATACACTTCAGGGATGACAAGCGGCTGATTTACAGGAGAGGATCTGGATTAAACAAGTAAAGATATGCATGAAGAATTGGACAGCTATAGGACTGCAGTAGATAATCTTTGATTGATATATTGTTAGATATATTTGATAATGTCATGGCTAATATGATTTATGTTTAGTTTTCAGATCTTACTAAAACAGGACAAATCAGTACTTAACTGAAATCAGCACTTATACCGAAGTCAGAACTTAAGTCATCAGTACTTAAGGTTCAGGAGATATTTATCAGGAGATAATATCAGGAATTAAAGGATACATTCAGATAAGGAAGGCAGCTGATTGAAGGAAGAGAAGATCGAGACAAACATAAGAAGAGATATGCATGAAGAAAGAATTCTATGAAGAATAGAATACTTGGAAGAAAAGATATTTGATTGATATATTTTAGGAAGCAGAATTATATTCCATATCAATTAGCGATTATCTTGTAACTGTGTAGTATATAAACACAGACATAGGTTTACACTATAAATGTTATCGTTATCGAGAATATTATTCATTGTAACCCTAGCAGCTCTCGTGATATTTGTTCATCACTGAGAGAGGACAGTTCCATATTGTAACAGAGTTTATTACTTTGAATAAAGTCTATTTTCTGTTACTTGTGTTATTTGAATTCGATTTGATTGTGCTATACACTGTATTCAACCCCCTTCTACAGTGTGTGTGGCCTAACAAGTGGTATCAGAGCCTATCTGTTAACACATAAACAGTTTAAGATCCAAAAACAATCATGTCTGAAGTAGAAACTCCAACTAAGCCCACCAAAACTGAAGAACCTCCAAAGACACAAATCCATAGTCGATATGAGGCTATTAGAGTTCCCATACTGAAACCATCGGAATACCCCATATGGAAGGTGAGGATGACTATATTTCTGGAAGCTACAGATCCAGAATATCTTGACAGGATCAATGAAGGACCTCACAAGCCAACCAAACTCACTGTTGCAGTTGCAGGTGAAGCAGCAAAGTCTGTACCAAAGGAGAAGAGTGATTACACTGTTGAAGATATCGCTTCAATTGCTAAGGATGATAAGGTACGACATTGACATTTACTGCATAGTGCCATTGATAATGTAATGTCAAACAGGGTAATAAACTGTAAGACTGCAAAGGAGATATGGGATGCCTTGGAAACAAGGTGTCAAAGAACTGATTCAATTAAGAAGAACATGAAGATAATACTCACTCAAGAGTATGAACACTTTGACTCAAAGCCCAATGAGTCATTGACTGATTTATATGACAGATTTGTCAAACTCTTGAATGATTTGTCACAGGTTGTTAAAAAGTATGATCTTGAAGATTCAAACCTTAAATTCATGTTAACTCTTCCTGAAAGCTGGGATTTGAAGGCAACAACTATAAGAGACAACTACAATCTTGAAGAAACAACTCTTGATGAAATTTATGGGATGCTCAAGACTCATGAACTTGAGATGGAACAAAGAAGCAAGAGGAAAGGAGGAAAGTCAAGGACAGTTGCTCTAAAGGCTGAAGAAGAATCCCCCATGGCAGCTACCTCAAGGAAAGGCAAGGGTAAAGCTCTCTTCACAAAGTCTGATACTGAGTCATCAAGTTCTGATAGTGATGGTGACTCAGAAACTGAAAGCTCGCCTGAGATGGATGCTGATGAAGAGATGATGAAGCTGTGTGCTCTTATGGTGAAAGGAATCACAAGGATTGCGTATAGGAAGTTCAGGAAGGGAAAGAAGTTTTCCAGGAAAGGTGCAAGTTCTGATAAGAAGAATTTCAGAAAATCTGAAGGTAAAGGAGGGAAGTCTGACAGAGGAGATTACACCAATGTCAAATGCTACAACTGTGGTGAGAAATCCCACATATCTCCTGATTGCAAGAAAGTGAAGAGTGACAAAGGCAAGGCTCTTGTCACAAAGAAGAAAAGCTGAACAGACACTTCAGATTCTGAAAGTAAGGAGAATTATGCCTTGATGGCAAATGCTGATATGGCAAATGCTGATAGCAGTCCTGAAGCTGCTGAGTTAAAGGTACCTCAAACTACTTATGCCTTTCATACTGATGATATTAATGAGTTGAGAAGATATCTTAAAACCATGTTCATTGGTTATAGAGATCAAACTTTAACATGTGAAAGATTAACTTCTGAAAATCTTGCTTGTAAGAAGAGGAATGATTATTTAGAAAAAGAGTTAGTCATGTTCCATCAAACTCAGAAAGATAGAGATGATGCTTTCTATGTTAGAGATGAAGTACTTAAAATGAATGAATCTCTAAAAGCTGAGTTAGAAAAGGAAAGAGAGATTATCAAGACTTGGACTAACTCTGGCAGAACAACTCAGAATTTGTTAAGTAGTGGAAAATGGAAAGAGGGCTTAGGTTATGGAGATGATAAGAATGATAAAGGAACTGTAGACATTAAGCCTATAGTTGTTAAACAAAAGCCAAAGATAAAACCTGTTAAGTTTGTAGCTGTAAAGTCTGAAACTAAGAAATCAGAAGTTAAAGAGGAATTAACTTCTGACAAACTAAAACAGGAAAAGACAACTGAAGTTAACATAGGCTTAATGACAAAGAAGCAGCTTAAGCATAAGCTGAAAGATGTTAAAGATGCAAACCTAGGAAAAATAGGAATGGAAAGGAAGGTGTAAATAAAAGCAATGATAATAAACATGTTCCTAATGCTCCTAGAAAAACATGTCATAACTGTGGAAGTTCTAACCATCTGCTTCTTTTTGCAGGAAGAATAAGAACATAAACTCCTTACCTTCAAACTCTGGAGTTAAGAGTCAGTCTGTTAGATATAAGTCACAAAATCCTTATTTTTATTGTTGTAGTTTATGGCATTCCATTTATACTTGTAAGGAATATCATAGTTTGTACTATGATTATTATCAAATAAAACCTTCTTTAAAGAAAGTTAGTATTGTTCCTTCTAGTGTAAGTTCTGATTCAAAGTCTGATAGTGTAAATTCTGATAAGAAAAATGTTAACATAAACTCTGATGCTAAATCAGCTGCAAATATTAACAAACTTAATAAGGCCACAGGATCCAAGCAAGTCTGGGTCCTTAAAACTAATCATTAGTGGTCTTTGTGATTGCAGGGCAACAGGAAAAACATTATAGTTCTGGACAGTGGATGTTCAGGACATATGACTGGAAATAAAGCCCTGCTATCAGACTTTGTGGAGAAGGCTGGCCCAGGTGTTTCTTATGGAGATGGCAACTTTGGAAAAACTTTGGGATATGGCAATATCAATCTTGGGAATGTCATCATTAAAGAAGTAGCTCTGGTCTCAGGACTTAAACATAATCTGCTGAGTGTTAGTCAAATCTGTGACAGAGGTTATCATGTGGATTTCTTTGAAGAACACTGTGAAGTTGTAAGTAAATCTACAGGCAAAGTTATTCTGCAAGGATACAGGCGTGGTAACATTTATGAAGCCAAGCTTTCAACAAGTACTGATGGTTCTGCAATTTGTCTGATGAGTAGAGCATCAATTGAAGAAAGCTGGAACTGGCACAAGAAACTCTCTCATTTAAATTTCAACAATATAAATGAACTAGTCAAGAAAGATCTTGTGAGAGGACTGCCAAAGTCAGTATTTGCTCCTGATGGCCTTTGTGATTCTTGTCAGAAGGCTAAACAAAGGAAATCTTCATTCAAGAGCAAGACTGAATCATCAATTCTTGAGCCTTATCACCTACTACATTTTGATCTATTTGGTCCAATGAATGTCATATCTATTGGAAAGAAGAAATATGCTATGGTCATAGTGGATAAGTTCACCAGATACACATGGGTGTATTTCTTGCACACAAAAAGTGAAACTGCATCTATCTTGATTGATCATGTCAAGCAACTGGATAAATTGGTCAAAGATTCTGTGAAGATAATTAGAAGTGATAATGGCACTGAATTCAAGAATTTGACAATGGAAGAGTTCTGCAAAAACCATGGAATCAAGCAGGAATTTTCTGCTCCTGGAATTCCACAGCAAAATGGAGTTGTTGAAAGAAAGAATAGAACTCTCATTGAAGCTGCACGTACTATGCTTGATGAAGCAAAGCTTCCAACCTATTTTTGGGCTGAAGCTGTGCAGACTGCTTGTTTTACTCAGAATGCAACACTCATTAACAAGCATGGAAAGACACCATATGAGATGGTGAAGAAGAAGCCAAATCTGAAGTATTTTCACGTATTTGGATGCAAGTGTTTTGTTCTTAAGACTCATCCTGAACAGCTATCCAAATTTGATCTAAAAGCTGATGAAGGTATCTTTGGTGGATATCCACTTTCCAAAAAAGCCTTCAGAGTCTATAATTTAAGAACAAGGGTGGTCATGGAATCTATCAATGTCTCTTTTGATGATAAGAAGATTATTGGACTTGAAGATTTCAATAATCATGATCAGCTGAGATTCGACAATGAAGACTTAAATTCTGATACTGAAACTCCTGATAGTCTAAATCCTGATATTGTAAATTCTGATGGATTAAACTCTGATGTTATTGAAACCGTGGTGACTACGCCAAAGGAAGATGCACCTGTGCAGAGGGAGCATACTGAAGATACAACCACATCTCAAGAAGCATCAGAACATATAACTAGCTCTTCAAGTTCTGATTCATCAAGTTCTGATAAGCCAAGTTCTGATAGTTCTGAAAACCTAAATTCTGAAGGATCCAACTCAGAGAGCATAGTTTCAGGGGGAGCATTAGAAAATGTTGATGAAGATAGCATGGATCATGGGGGAGCATCCAGTTCTAGAGAAAACCTTCCATCTGCAAGGAAGTGGACTAAATCACATACACCTGATTTGATAATTGGAAATCCTGATGCAGGTGTCAGAACTAGAACAGCTACTTCTAGTGAATGTATTTACAATTCTTTTCTTTCTCAGACTGAACCAAAGAAAGTGGAAGAAGCTCTTCAAGATGCTGATTGGGTGCAAGCAATGCAGGAAGAGTTAAATGAATTTGAAAGAAACAAAGTCTGGACCCTAGTGCCAAGACCAAAGAACAAATCTATTGTTGGTACAAAGTGGGTGTTCAGAAACAAAACTGATAGTGATGGCATAATTACAAGGAACAAAGCAAGGTTGGTTGCAAAAGGATATTCTCAACATGAGGGAATTGATTATGATGAAACATTTACACCAGTTGCTAGATTGGAAGCCATAAGGATATTTTTGGCTTATGCTGCTCACAAAAAGTTTACTGTCTTTCAAATGGATGTGAAAAGTGCTTTTCTCAATGGATAATTAGAGGAGGAAGTATATGTTGAACAACCTCCAGGCTTTGTAGATCCCAAATATCCAAATCATGTCTACAGGCTTGATAAAGCACTTTATGGCCTTAAGCAAGCTCCAAGAGCATTGTATGAGACTTTAGCCCAGTTTCTTCTGGAAAGTGGATTCAACAGAGGAACTATAGATAAAACACTGTTCTACCTCAACCATGGAAAGGACTTACTTCTGGTTCAGATATATGTTGATGATATCATCTTTGGTTCTACAAATGACAGACTTTGTAAGAAGTTTGCCAAGCTGATGCAGTCAAGATATCAAATGAGTATGATGGGGGAGCTTAGCTATTTTCTAGGCCTTCAAGTCAAGCAGAATGAAGAAGGCACTTTTATTTGTCAAACCAAGTACACCAGAATTTGCTGAAGAAATTTGGAATGCAGGATTGTTCAAATGCATCCACTCACATGGCCACTACAACAAAACTGGATAAGGATACTTGTAAATCAGTAGATATTACTGATTACAGAGGTATGATTGGCTCTTTACTCTATCTAACTGCTAGTAGACCTGATATCATGTATGCCACCTGTCTTTGTGCAAGATTTCAAGCAGATCCAAGAGAACCTCACTTAACAGCTGTGAAAAGAATTTTTAAGTATCTTAAGGGAACAACTGATCTGGGATTGTGGTATCCCAGAGAATCAGATTTTAAACTAATAGGTTACTCAGATGCAGATTTTGCAGGTTGCAAAATTGATAGGAAGAGCACAAGTGGAAGCTGCCAATTTCTTGGAGGCAGATTGGTTTCTTGGTTTAGCAAGAAATAAAAGTCAATTTCCACATCAACTGCAAAAGCAGAATACATTGCTGTAGGAAGCTGTTGTGCCCGGATTCTTTGGATGAAGAATCAGTTACTGGATTATGGGTTAACATATTTTAAAATCTCTATTTACTGTGATAATCAAAGTGCTATTGTTATGACAGGTAATCCAGTTCAACACTCAATGACAAAGAACATCAGCATTAGGTACCACTTCATAAGAAAACATGTGGATGAAGGTACAGTGGAATTGCACTTTGTTCCAACAGATCAACAACTAGCAGATATCTTCACAAAACCACTGTGTGAAGCTACTTTTACAAGATTGGTAAATGAACTTGGAATGGTTTCAGGTTCTTTCTCTAAATCTGCTTAGCTTCTGTTCTACTGCATCAGACTTTATGAATCAGTATTTATAGATATTACTGTCTTTGTGTATTCTGTGCTTAATTGAAAATTGCTTAAGTACTGATTATTGTCTGATGTGAATTTCTAAACTCTGATAGTGATATGAATGTTTCTGTGACTATTCACTCCTATGAGGATAACTGTGCTAGATGCTGACCTACTAGTTTTAATATTCTAAAGATCCCATGTTTGAAGTAATTATTTATGTGGAAATCTATTGACACAAGCAAATTCTGATATTGAGCTTAGTTAAGTTTACTTTTTCTATCATATTACTAAGTCAAAAAGTAGAATAATACTTTTCATCTGTTAAGTTCTGATGTTAATAAAGCTGGTGAATGTACTAAGTGCTGATAAACCTCACTTATTAAAAGAAAAAGGAAAAGAACAAGGAATAAAAATCAGGTACTCCTTTGAGATCTAGAGTAAAAATGTGGAAGGGACGACCCAAGTGCATTACTGGTATTAAGTAATATGCATCAGAAAAGCAAAAGTAAATATTTTTCTTGGTGACTTTTCACACTCTATGATTACTAGAGAAATACTCTGATAATAGCATAAATTCTGATAAGCAGTCATGACTCACTTACACTGAGAAGCCACTGTAAAATAGAATTTCAAAAGATGCATAAAATGAGCACAAAAAAGTTGAGGTGGACTTATGCATGAACTCATTCTAAAGTAGACTTCAGAATTTTAACAGATTTTGAGTAAAGTTCTTAGTTATGCCTTATTTCTAAGATGCACTGAAGTGAATCAGACTTTACTCTTTGTCTGATATTTAGCTTAATGCACACACTTACACTCCATATGAATGATGAAAATTGATGTGGTGATCAATGTTGTTTTAGATGAACAGTTTATGTGTCAGATTGCATAAATTCTGAGGACAAGCTATGATGAAAGTCCTGATGATTAATTTCTGAAGAACCGAAATCAGAATTTGTGTGAAGAATTACAGAGATAGGCATTCACTTTTTGAGTTAAGAAATCATGTTCTGATGACTGTTATGTTCTGATATAAGTCTAAGTGCTGATATTAAATTCTGATCCTTTACTTGACTTATTTGTGGTTAAAATCTGAAACAATCTTATTTTAAATCAGAATATGTTCAGGTGAAATATTAACAGTCAATTCAATTAGGGTTAGTGGTACACGTCTTTGCACAGTAATGTTTACTTGTTTCTTGTGCGCATTAAACCCTGTTTTACACTTCCAATGGCTGTTTTTATTCTCCTAAGTCTAGGGAGACGAGGTAGAATTATTTCTACCTTTTAGCATTAAATTTCCCTTGCGTCTCTTGGCATTCCATTGCCTATATAAACCAACACTTCATTCCAGCACATACATTCCTCATTTACTCTCAAACTCTCAAACTCCTTTCTTCTTCACTCATCACAATCATGGTTAATTACAACTTAGCTCTCAACTATGATACTTTCTCTCTCACCATGAGCTGTCCAGAATGGCAGCAGGAATGGCATGTTACTGCCATTCCTGATGAGGTTTGGGACTCTGTTCCCCAAGAGGTTCTGATAGACCTCTTGTTCTTCTATATGGATTACCATCGCCATGTTGAGCGATTGGAAGAAGAACGGCTGGAAGCTCTTCGGCAGCAGGAGCGAATTATTCGACTCGCTGTTCTTTTTGTAGAAAGTAGGAAGAAGAAATAGGATTTGTAGCTTAGGACATTCTTGTAATTTTGAGCTGTAATTTCAATTTCATGAATGTATTTTCTCAATATGTTAATGAAATTTTATATTGTTACAAGATTTTGTCTCTGAGTTGTTTGGTATTTCGATGCATTTTTATATCCTGATTTATCCATATTCTAATGACCATTTTTATCTCTGATAAGAATCAAGTTATGATTCTGATGTGGCAGTACCTGTTTACTATTGGTCATACTCTCACTTCGTGTATTTTTCAAGAATATTGGACTTGCAATAAAAATAATTTTTTTTTAAGTGGGACCAGTTTTAATTTTAAATTAAAACTACTTTACCTAAATTAATGGGATTACTTGGTAAGTGGAACGGTTTTTCCTTGAAACACTGCATGTGATAAGTCATGATTACTGTTTTCCCGTGCCCATTAATTATTCTATACTGCTTCATGTCCGACAGGTGTCCAACGGTTACTTTTTCTACCGTGTACAAGTAAAAGAGAGAGAAGATTGTTAAATCTTTTAATTTACTTTCACACTTTATCTCTCTTTCTTTAAAACTATTGTCTCTCATCTCCTGACATTTTTTTTATAGACATTTCATCAAATACCTTACATGCATCCTTATCTCTCAATTTTTCTCATGGCACCTAAGGATTTGATTATAGATGGAGCCAAGTTTGTTCCCAACAACTATGCTGCAATCTTAAATCATGATGAAGCTCCATCTGAGTTGCACTTTGTGCAAGATCTTCTAGCACACAGTGAAATTGGGTATGCATTGACCCAGCCTCAAGTCATTTCCAGCCAACAAGTTCTGACGTTTTGGCGGACTGGGCATTTTGACAATGGTGGTGCTACTGGTACTCCAAGCATTATTTTTGAAGTAAATGATGTTGAACATGTGGTCACTCCTGGAGCAGTACGCAAAGCTCTACATTTACCAGAAGGCTGCATTTTTTCAACACCGGAGGAACCAGTTCTACAGCAGCTCATGGCTAATTTGGGGTATGAGAAGAGTTTGGCCAAGCTTGGACAGTTGAAAAGAGCACATATCAGAAAGGAATGGAGCTTTTTCTTCGACTGCATCACTAAAGCCTTCAGGAATAAGTGTTCCAACTTTGATGCCATTCCTATTATGAGTCAGCACATCGGGTATGCTATTATTCACCAAACTCATTTTGATTTTGCAAGTGTTGTGCTAGGCTTTATTGGGGATAGGATGACAGAGGATAGAAATGTAGTTTACTTTGCTAGATTATGTCAGCTTATATATACCTTTTGCTGTGAAAATGAACCCCAACCAGCCAGTTCTTTATTTCCACCCTTTAAACTTGCAAAACGTGCTTTTAATGACTTGGTAAATGCTGACCTTAAGAAAAAGGTGGTTAGACCCTTACATATACCTCAGTCTGTAAAACAGATCTTAGTAAATGCTGATCCTCAAACCTACAGATCTGTTTACCCTGATGTTCAACCCACCACCACAAACCAGACACCTCACAAACCATCAGAACATACCACACATACACCTCACTCTACTCAACCTTCTGTCAGAACACATCTCAAACCTTCACAGATACCTCAACCATCATCATCAGCACATACTGTGAAGCCTTCATCTTCCAATCCCAAGAGGACAAAGACTGTGCCTCAGACACTACAGAAGAAAAGGAGGATTGTTCTAAGAGATGAGTCAGACAGTGAGGAACAGGTTCCTGTATCAGCACCTGAACCTGTTATAAAAGAAGCTGAGAAGTTCTCTTCTCAGAAGGATACTGGTATTGGGGGATCTAAGCTTCTCAAAAGGCTTAGAAGAATGTCTTATGCTGAAACTCCCAAGAAAACTCCTTCTTCAAAGAAAAGAAAGAAACAGAGAGCTCACAGGCCAGTTTCAGAGGATGAGGATGAAGAAGCTAAGGAAGGAGATCAGGAATCTCTGATCTTAAAAGAGCCAGAATTTACTAAAGCTACTGCTTCTCCATCTCCATTGTCACCACCTCAAGAAGCTGCTATAGATAAAGCCACTACACCACCTGTGTCTCCTGTACATGACCCAGTATCTATTGCAGACCCAGGCACAAGTATTGAGATTGATATTCACAACCTAATTGTGCCTGAGGTTCTCTACTTAGAAGCTCCAACAGCTAAAATTCATCCATCAACAACACCACTTACTGATGCTAATGAAACTCCAGAATTTTCTAAAACACCTTCTCTGCATCTAGATGTTGATGATCAGAATATAGGTGAGCATCAGACTATGGATGTTGATTAGAACTTGGAAGCAAATCAGCACTTAGAGGATGATGTTGAAGCCTCAATAGTTTCTCATACTCTTCTTTTATCAGAAGATGCTGATTCTGTAAGTTCTGATGTTGCAAATGCTGATGATACTGGTGATGCTGCTCCAAATGCAGATACTGATAAAGCTGGTCCTTCAGGACATGCACCTCAACAAACTGTTCCTAAATCTGAACTAGTCAAAAAGTTTGTTCGAGGAGATGCACCAGTACCTTGGAGTGAAACTCCTAGAGGAGAGGAGTGGACTAAGGAATGGAACATAGTTACTTTTGTTCCTTCTCAATAAATTCTTGCTGAGCACTTGGCAAAAGCTGATGAGCTGCTAGCTAATGCTGATTTCAAGACACAACTTCGAGTTACTGCATTGAGTACTAGACATCTTCAAGGTCTACATTCAACAACTCATGCAGAGCTGCATAAAATTCAGGAAGAATTGCTCAAGCAAGACATGACTAAGAAAATTGACAAGAAAACTTTCTTTCAACCTACCTTTGACAGAGTTGCTTACATTGAGAAGACACAAGAGAAGCAACAGTCTCAAATTGATGATATTTTGAAAAATCAAGCTTCTCAGCAATCTCAACTTGATGAAATCCAATCCTCAGTGGAATTGCTTGTCTCTCTTCTCTTACCTGCTGATGCCAAAAAGGGGGAGAAGGTAATTAAGTCCAAATGCAAAACTGTTAAGACACTGAAGGGGAAGGATGATGAAAAAGATGGTCAGGGAAACTCTGGAATGGGTGGAGGTCATGGTCAAGGTAGAAGTCTCTCATCAAGAAGAGCTGAAACTAGAAGTCATAGGACAAGTTCTGATACTGGAAAAAGAATTACTTCTGATACTGGTAAAAGGATAAGTTCTGATGAACTTTTGGATCTTGATGAAGAAATATCAAGACAGTTATTTCTGAAAGAAAATCCAGGAATGGACTTGGAGAGTCTGATAGAAGAAGAAGCTAGACTTAAGTCAGAAAAAGTCAATTCTAAATCTGAAGCTTCTGTTGGTAAAAAGAAAATTCTTAAGGCCAAAGGCATTGTGATAAAAGAAAGGACAAATCCTGAAGCAACCAAGGCTAAATCTCAATTTTAGATAGATCCAAGGTCCAAGGGCAAAGAAAAAGTTGGTGAACCTATAAAGGTTTATGTGCCTCCTATGGATGAAGAAATTACTGTTGAAGATGCTGATCTTACTCTGACTTCAAGAAAAATTTCTAAGACAACCTCTGACATGGCTCAAGTTGTTCAGAGTCAAGAGATAGTTAGTTCTGATATTACAAAGAAGCAAGTAACCTCTGACATAGCTCAAGTTGACTTGATATCGAAAGATAAATCAAAGGAAACCTCTGACATTGCTCATGTTAAACCTTCAAAGATACTCCTACCAGGTTTCACCAAAGCCAAACAGACTCAACCTTTGAAGACTGCTGCAAGTGGTTTTGAAGCAAGAGTGGTTACTGGAAAGGAAGCAAGAGATAAATCTGGATTGGGTAGTGCTGATGAAAGAAGAATACAGAACACAACCAATGATCCAACTTCCTTAAGTGAACCAGGTGTTGGAGCAACTCCTGAAAGATTGAATCAAATAGAATCTATACAAATGGTTTACCATACTTACCTGAAAGAACACATCTTGTTGTACTTCATGACAGATGGTAGGGTTTACCATATAAGGGAAAATGCTATTCCACTGAAGTATTTTGAAGAACTGGAACATGTTTTGTTCTTACTTCAAGTGAATTACAGAATAACAGAAAGTGCTGCAAACTATTTGAAGACTCAAATTCAGAGACAGAAAAAGCTTTATTCTATAAAGTCTGACAGCACATATCTTCCAAAGTACAGAGATCACAAGGGTGATATTGTTGAGATGAAGCCTAACTCTGCTAAGATTATAACTACCTTTCTTGGTTATAAGGCTGTAGAATTCAATCTTGAGTCTGACAAGGCGTATTTAATCAGACTGGATCAGGACATAAGGAAAGCTAGAATAAATGATCTCAGGGCTGCTATCTTCCAAACTGGTGAAGATTCTGTAGAGCTTAAAGATGCTAAAAGGAGGATGATTGATGAACTCAGATATACTGAGAGATGTTTGTTGAAGAACTATCTCAGAACAACTCCTGACATTAGAGAGATCAGAAAGTGAAGCCAAGTCAAGATCTACAACTGTTCAAATTCTGATATGTATACAGACTGAAGTTGTTATCAGAAGTTAAAGTTGGTAAAGCTTTAAGGACTGTAAGTTGTAGTTATCTAGTCAATTTCTCATGCATTTGTACTTAATGTTTTTGACATCATCAAATATCTGTTAAACTTGTATATTATACTAATTTACAAGTTGGGGGAGATTGTTAGATATATTTGATAATGTCATAGCTAATATGATTTATGTTTAGTTTTCAGATCTTACTTAAACAGGACAAATCAGTACTTAACTGAAATCAGCACTTATACTGAAGTCAGAACTTAAGTCATCAGTACTTAAGGTTCAGGAGATATTTATCAGGAGATAATATCAGGACTTAAAGGATACATTCAGATAAGGAAGGCAGTTGATTGAAAGAAGAGAAGATCGAGACAAACATAAGAAGAGATATGCATGAAGAAAGAATTCTATGAAGAATAGAATACTTGGAAGAAAAGATATCTGATTGATATATTTTAGGAAGCAGAATTATATTCCATATCAATTAGCGATTATCTTGTAACTGTGTAGTATATAAACACAGACATAGGGTTTACACTATAAGTGTTATCGTTATCGAGAATATTATTCATTGTAACCCTAGCAGCTCTCGTGATATTTGTTCATCACTGAGAGAGGACAGTTCCATATTGTAACAGAGTTTATTACTTTGAATAAAGTCTGTTTTCTGTTACTTGTGTTATTTGAATTCGATTTGATTGTGCTATACACTGTATTCAACCCCCTTCTACAGTGTGTGTGGCCTAACATATATTCTAGGAAACAGAATCATTATCATATCAATTGGTAGTTATCTTGTAACTGTGTAATATATAAACACAGATTAGGGTTTACACTAGGTGTTATCATTCACGAGAATATTATTCATTGTAACCCTAGTAGCTCTTATTGTTATCATACATCACTGAGAGAGTAGATTAAACCTACTGTAACAAAGTTTGATATATTGAATAAACTTGTTATCAGTTACATAACTGTGTTCATAATCGAATTGATTGCAGATACTATATTCAACCCCCTTCTATAGTATCATTGAGGCCTAACAAGAACGTAGAGTTTCATGTACAGACGAATGATTTCGATATTTTGGCCAGAGTAGAATTCGATTTGATCGGAGAAGATGGTATAGGGGTTATTTCGGTTTGTTTTGGCCTGAAGCAGAGGGGAGAAGTGATTTTCAATGATTTGGGACCAAAAACGATCCCAAACGATATGTTTTTAACCCCAAATAAGGCTCACCGGAGTCCGGTGAAGTCGCCGGATTCTGAGTTTCAACCCAGATTCCGGTGATGTTCTTCACTAACCCGGGTTTGACCCGTTTGATCCGTATAGAATACCCGGTTTTGATCCATAATTGTCAGAGTTTAATTTCTGACGAGTGTTTCTGGAAATTATTTTTATTTTTATTTTTATTTTATTTTAATTATAAAATCAGTTTTATTTATTTTATAAATTGATTAATTAATTAATTAATTAATTAATTTATATTATAAATAATTTTGAAATATTTTCTAAAAATCAAATTTAATTATTTTCTTAATTATTTATTATTTAAAAATGATTAATTATTTTTGTAACGCCCTCCAGACCCGGGGTATAAGTCTGGGGGTTACTAGCTAATCACCAAACCTGTACAATTTGATTAACAATTAATAAAGAAATGAAATTAAACCCCTTTAACACTAACCAGGATCTTTTTAGGTTGAAGTATGAAAACAAGAACCACTAACTACTTTTATTACAAACCAACATTCAAAGTCTCACAAACTCTCTTTATTACAAACCATTGTCTAATTCATTTTAAGCTAAGTTCAACTTTTATTCAAACATACACACCTACTATCTATCAACACTCCACCTGCTCGGGCAACTCAAAGCTTTCTTCCTGGATTGGGATCAACACCTTGGGTATAAGAGGATCCTGAGGCTTGACTCGCTTCTTTACCACTCGAGTCCTGATTGGTTTCATATTCCTTCTTAACTGAAAACAATAAGGTGAATAACAACAAAAGGGGTGAGCCAAAAGTTGCTCAACAAGTCCACAAACATATAAACAGTATTAAAGCATTTTAAATGAATCCGCCATCCCAGGTATATCTGCCAAGATATAACCTCACGAGAATAGAAAGAAGGCCATTACTGGCGAGTACAAATAAACTAAACTGGACACAAGTTCGCATCTATATTCTCCTGATCAGTCAGAATATAATGCAGATCCATATCTCAGTATATAGATCCAGTCGGGTACCCAGGCACTACGGCCCACGTCGAGGCACCAGTCACCCTGGTCCTCAGGATTAAGACACACTCAATCCCAAAATATCCTTATCCAGTCCATCGCTTAGCAACCGGGACAATCGGTATGCTTTGATATATTCCAAACACTAGAATATATCAATCTCCATGTGTTACCAACAGAATATGAATCAAGAATCCAAAGAAACGGAGAAATCAAGAATTGAAATGAAATATGAACAAAGGAATAGGGATTGTATATTAGTGATCAAGAACAATAATCAAGAGAATGTAAATATGATAAATATTTGAATCAATATCACTATTCCGAAAGTAGAATAGAGGAAAAACTTGCCTTCTGCGCGACTTACTGCAATTGAATCACTTATGTCTATCACCTTGGACTACTACCGACTCAACAGGCCTGGCTGGCTTAGCTTCTGTTGGCAAAACAGACTGGTTAAGTCACGTCGTACTTTATTTGCATCTTGAATCGACTTCAAACTGATCCTAACATCTACCCATGCGCTTATGACTGACTCATGTATTACATATAAGCAAGTAAGACTCGATTAAGCACGTAATACACATAAGCACATAAGCACATAATCATTTTTATGGTTAAAATAATTTTTAAAACTAAAATCGACTCGCTGATCGCTCAACTGATCGTTATCTAACTCGTTTCCCATTTTTCCGGAATTTTTCGGACTCGTCTCGGCACGTAACTTGACTGATAATCAAACAAGTCACAAAATCAACTAACTTCTAAAAAAACTAAGCTTTGATATTATTTTTAATGAAAAGGATTTATTTTTCTGAGTTAACAGGCTTTCGTTTCACGCAAAACGGACTAACGGTTGAATTATTATTAATTAAATACTGATAATTCCATTTATTAATCATTATAAATAATTATTACTAATTTTTAAAACCCAAAAATAATTTTTAAATCATTATTTAAGAAAATCAGAATTAAAAATAATTTTTCTATAATTTTTGAAATTAAAATGAATTTATTATGATTTACTTAAAATTATTTGATTAATTATCAAAATAATTAATCACTTTTAAGTAATTAATAAGAAATAAATAAATAATAAATAATTAAGAAAATAATTCAATCTGATTTTTAGAAAATAATTCAGAATTATTTATAATATAAATTAATTAATTAATTAATTAATTAATCAATTTACAAAATAAATAAAACTGATTTTTAAAATTAATAAAAATAAAAAGTAAAAAAAATAACTTCCAGAAACATATGTAAGAAAACAGACATCTGACAAGGTGGATCAAAACCTTCGATTTGAGTACTTGAATCACATGATTTGATGCTGTAATCAGTGAGAAATCACGACTTGATTCTTCGACCCGAACCTGTTCTTAAGCAGATTTTAATGATTAATTATAATTAATTAAATAAAAATTAGGCTATTTATAGTAGTAAAAATAATACTCCTAATTAAAATTAAGGGGCTAATTATACATTAAATAAAAATATTGGGCCCTAATTTTTATAATTTTTGAGTATTAAAATTTAATTTATAAATATTTTATATATGCAATATATATGCCAAAAATTCCAAAAAATTGTGAATAATGCAAAAATGCAAAGAAATAATATAAATGAAAGTCCTATAATTTTATAAAAATAAAAATGTGATTTTTGTGGGGTTTTTGACACCGAATGGGGCCCGGAAAAATCATTTTTTCGCAAAACGAGAAAATTTATAAATTATCTAGATGTTCAGAACAAGGAGATTGTAAAAGCCATTTGATGAAAAATAAGGCCCATTATTTTATTTGAAATACTGGCTTTAAAATCATCGTTTGGGTCATAAAACGTTTGAAATAAAACCTATAAATGCATAATAAAATATCTGAAAAATACCTTAAAAATACAGAAATGACATGGAATACACGTATCACGTAACAGTTAGGGTTTATCAGATAATCACACATAAATGACACATTAATTCACATATTTTATTATAATCATGATATAATATAAACGTAAAGTTCCCAGTCGTTACATCCCCCCCTTAAAAGGATTCTGTCCTCAGAATCTTCTATGAAAACAAATGAGGGTATTTCTCTAATATTTCACTTTCGAGTTCCCAGGTTGATTCTTCAACCATAGGATTTCTCCACAACACTCGCACTAAATATACAGACTTATTTCTCAACACTTTCTCTCGCCGATCTAAAATTCTTACCGACTGTTCTATAAAAGACAAATCAGGTTGGATTTCTATCGGCTCATACTCGATTACATGCCTAGAATCAGGATTATATCGCTTAAGCATGGACACGTGAAACACATTGTGAATATGCTGCATATGAGGCGGTAAAGCTAATTCATATGCAACTTTTCCCACCTTCTTCAAAATTTCAAACGGTCCAACGTAACGTGGTTTCAATTTACCCTTATTGTTAAATTTGGTTAATCCTTTCCATGGCGATATTTTGAGTAGTACGTTTTCTCCTTCCTGATAGTCTATATCTTTCCTGGCTTGATCTGCATATTTGCGTTGCCTGTTTTGCGCTGCATCGAGTCATTTTCGAATGAGTTCAATCTTTTCCTTCATCTGTTGAATTAGTTCTGGACCCAAAATTTTGCGTTCTCCAACTTCATCCCAATATACTGGTGATCTGCATTTTCTCCCGTACAATGCTTCATACGGTGGCATTCCAATGCTGGCGTGATAACTGTTATTATAAGAAAATTCCACTAGGGGTAGATGTTCATCCCAACTGCCTTCAAAATCGATCGCACAAACTCGTAGCATGTCTTCAATCGTTTGGATAGTTCTTTCACTTTGCCCGTCGGTTTGCGGATGATAAGCGGTACTCATGTTCAATTTAGTTCCAAGACATTCTTGAAATTGTCTCCAAAATCTTGAGTTGAAACGAGGATCTCGATCAGACACGATAGATACTGGAACTCCATGTCGCATCATAATTTCTTTGAGATATATGTGCACTAGCTTGTCGAGTGAAAATCTTTCATTGATTGGTAGAAAATGTGCCGACTTCGTGAGTCTGTCAATGATTACCCATATCGCATCATAATTTGCCTTTGTCCTTGGTAGTCCTACCACAAAATCCATCGCTAGATGTTCCCATTTCCATTCTGGAATGTCTAATGGTTGCAATAATCCACTCGGACGTTGATGTTCCGCTTTAACTCGCTGGCATGTGTAGCACTTACTTATCCATTTAGCTATTTCCTTCTTCATGTTCGGCCACTAGAAGTTTTCTTTCAGATCACGATACATTTTTGTACTTCCTGGATGAATGGAATACTTCGAATTGTGCGCATCTCGCATTATTTCTTCTTTTAATTCTACTACGTTAGGGATCCAGATTCTCGACGCAAAGCGTAAAATTCCTTCATTATCTTTCTGAGTGGTGATTTCTTCTCCCGTCAGGTCGTCATCTTGACTCATCACTTCATTTTGACAGCAACGAATCTTTTCTAACAATTCCGGTTGGAAAGTCATAGTGTAGATAGCTTCTGCAGATTCATTGGGAATACGAATCTCAATTTCCAATTTGTCGAATTCCTTGATTAAGTCTTCACAAGAAGTTAACCGATTCAATCTTTCTTTCCTGCTCAGCGCATCTGCTACAATATTTGCTTTCCCTGGATGATAACTAATCGTGACTTCGTAATCCTTTATCAATTCCAGGCATCGACGTTGTCGCATGTTCAGCTCCTTTTGCGTAAAGATATACTTTAGACTTTTATGATCTGTGTAAATTTCACATTTTTCACCGTAGAGATAATGTCTCCAAAGCTTCAACGCAAATACGATCGCTGCCAATTCCAGATCATGAGTGGGATATTTTTGTTCATGAGGTTTAAGTTGTCTCGAAGCATATGCAATGACGTTACCGTGCTGCATCAGTACACATCCTAACCCGCGATATGAAGCGTCGCTGAAAATGACGAAATTTCCTAGCTCGTCTGGCAATACAAGTACTGGTGCGGTTACTAACCGATTTTTTAGCTCTTGAAAACTTTCTTCACACTTATCACTCCATTCAAACTTTTCACTTTTTCGAGTTAACTTGGTCAGCGGCGTTGCTATTTTCGCAAAATCTTTGACAAACCTTCGATAATATCCTGCCAATCCCAAGAAACTTCGAACTTCTGTCGGCGTCCTTGGTCTTTACCAATTTAACACAGCTTCAATCTTCGCTGGATCGACTTGGATGCCTTCTCTACTGATAATATGCCCTAGAAATTGTACTTCTCTTAACCAGAATTCACATTTCGAAAATTTTGCGTATAGTTGCTCTTTCCTCAGAATTTCCAAAGTTATTCTCAAGTGTTCTGCATGCTCTTCTTCTGACTTGGAGTAAATCAAGATGTCATCAATGAATACAATCATGAATTTATCCAAATATTTCTTGAATACTCTGTTCATCAAATCCATGAATGCTGCTGGCGCGTTTGTCAGACCGAATGCCATTACCAAAAACTCGTAATGCCCATATCTTATACGAAACGCAGTCTTTGGAATATCTTCAGCTTTAATCTTCAATTGATGATAGCCTGATCGCAAATCTATCTTTGAAAACCTTGCTGCTCCTTTTAGCTGATCGAATAAATCGTCGATTCTCGGTAAGGGATACTTATTCTTGATAGTGAGTTTATTCAATTCTCTATAGTCAATGCATAATCGCATGCTGCCGTCCTTCTTCTTCACAAATAACACCGGTGCACCCCATGGGGATACACTAGGTCATATGATGCCTCGGTCTAGAAGATCTTGCAGTTGCGTTGACAATTCCTTCATTTCGACTGGAGCCATCCGATATGGAGCTTTCGAAACTGGTTCTGTACCTGGTGCTAGATCAATTGTGAACTCAATTTCTCGATCTGGTGGTAACCCTGGAAGCTCGTCTGGAAAGACGTCTGGAAATTCGCACACAATTGGAATGTCTTCTATTCTAGGACTTCCTCTTTCGGTATCTAACACGTAAGCTATGTATGCCTCACATCCTTATCGAAGCAATCGTTTAGTCTGCATCACCGTAAGAAATTTCTTCTGCTGTTTTTTGCCTTTGAATATTACTGTTGCATTCTCCGCAGTTCGCAATTTGACTCTCTTATTCGCGCAATCTATCTGAGCGTTATGACATGCTAACCAATCCATTCCCAAGATAATATCGAATTCTCCTAGCTTAAAAGGAATTAAATCTACCGAAAAATGATGTCCGGCTATTTCTATATCACACGCAGGACATACTCGATCTACCGGAACTTGGTCGTCATTTGCTAATTTTATAATTAACGTTTCGCCCAACCATTCGATTTCACAATGTAACTTACCAAGAAATTCTTCAGAAATAAATGAACGAGTAGCTCCAGAATCAATTAATACTTTTGAAATTACAGAATTCACCAAAAGTGTACCTGCAATAACACTCGGACTCTGCACCGCTTCTTTCATGGTCATGTTAAAAGTTCTTGCTTTGGGTTGATTAGGCGGCGGCGGAGGTAATGCTAACATTCTCGGAACACTGGCTGCCATAGCTGATCCTTTGCAATTTCTGGCGATATGCCCTTTCTTTCCACACTGGAAACAAGTCATCTCTGCTGTTCTACCTGTTGGACATTCGTTAGAATAATGCCCTTTCTGCTTACACCGATAACACGTTACATCCCTTTTGATACATACACCAGTATGCTTTCGATTACATGTCTTCCAGTACGGCACTGGAACTCTGACCATTCCCTGCTGGCTGGAGGTTTGGAAATGATTACCTGCCTTCTGTGAACCTTGTCCTATCCTTTTAAAATTCAAATTTGCCCGGGCTTGGAATCCCGGCTTTCTGCTGGAGCGATCTGGGAAACTTCCCTGTCCCTTGTCTTGCTGAGATCTTTCAATTTCCCCTTCTATAATCAAAGCTTTCTGAACTACGGCGGTATACGTCGTTAATTTGAAAACTGCAACTTGGCCATGAATCCATGGTCGTAATCCTTCTTGAAACCTTTGAACTAGTTTTTCTTCAGTGTCAACCTGTTCTGGAACAAACCTAGCCAACTCAGTAAATTTGGCTTCATATTCTGCCACGGACATATTTTCCTGCTTCAGTTCTAGAAACTTAATCTGCATTTGATTCTTCACATAGCGAGGAAAATGCTTTTCTAAAAACAACTCTTTAAACCTATCCCATGCAATAACTTCTTCACCCTCTAAGGCCTTTTTAGATTCCCACCAATAATTCGCCTCTCCTTTCAACAAGTAACTAGCAAAATCAGTCTTCTGGTCCTCACCTACCTTCACTAGTGCGAACACTTTCTCTACTTCTTTTAACCAGGTGGTAGCTTTAATAGGATCAGTAGTCCCTTCAAACTCTGGAGGTTTAACTAACTGAAACTCCTTAAAAGTAACAACAGGTAATACTGGTGGTAATTGAAGCTCAGGACGAGGTGACTGTTGTAACATTTGTTGTTGTATCTGCTGTTGCTGATGCTGCATCTGCTGCTGCATCATTACCATCTGTTGTTGCATCAAATGGAACATTTGGTTCATGGTCTCATTAGTCTGATTTTCAGAATTGCTGTTAGAGGTCTTAGCCCTAGTCTTTCTTTTTGGTGCCATCTTCTTCTGATAATAAAACAAGTGATATTTATTTAACAGTTTAATAAACAATCGACAATATGTATGGAAAACAATTTATCCTGTATTCATAACATGGTTTATTTAAAGAAAAAGTTGTTGAGTGTACAGACTGGAAATGTAAATAGTTAAATAAAATAATTGTTTTTTTTAACAGGAATTATAATATGAAAAACTGTAAAGTGAAAGTAAATGCTATAAAACTGTAAAGACTGAAATTTAAATAAATAAAAAAAAATTGAAAAATTTCATCTTATATATATGTGACACCAGCTTCAGGTGTAAATGCTTGATACAAAAAGTCTCGGGCTACTGGTCATCACTACGGCTACAAGTCACACTATCGCTACAAGTTAAACTACTACTACAAGTTAAACTACTGATACACACATACACACTACTCACTAGGTTATACTATGCTGCCTCTATATACACATGCACTCTGGAGTCACCGTCTCAAACCCTCTCAGAACCCAGGCGGAATACGCCTAAGCTCCTCTCTAAGTGCCTGGACCAAAGTCTGTGCCAAGCGAAAAACCCTGTAGAACTCTGCAAAAGAAGGAGGTCCATCATGAGTCAAATCATCCAGCTCCCAAGTAGCATTCATCAATACTGACTGTAATCGCTGTCTCATATAATAATCCGGCTGTAGGGCCGCTAACGGTCCTCTGTCCCTCTGATCAAACAGATGCATAATCTCCCGACAATGTGCCCGCCAATACTCCACATCATCCCTCATAACTCTATACTCATGGTATGGTACCATATGCGGCTGAGCAACCTGACCTACTGACTCCTGAGAAGGAACCCTCGAAATACCTGCACCCTGCTGGGGTAAACCTAACTGTAGATCCACATCATGCTCTCCCATCCCCTCTACTGGAATCATCTGAACTATGTCTGGCTCTGGGGCATGCACTGGTATAGGAGGTAACAATGGTGGTGGTGGTAACTCCTGCTCAATACCTAGTATAAACTGGTGCTCAATAGGTAAAGGAACCATCGGCTCGAAGAACTCAAATGGATCAAACATCTCTATGGGATCATGCACTATCCCCTGTACTGATGGTACCGGCTCCTGTGGCAATGGTGGTGGAGGTGGTAGAGGAGGAAACATATGTTCAGATACTGGAGAAATGGCTGGTGATACTGGCCCAATGACTGTCCTCTCGGAAGATGCAGAATAACCAGAAGATGCCATCTGATAATATACCAAAGAAAAGAAAAGGTCATTAACAATCCTAAGATTATTTCCCTAACCCGGAGTCCGGTGAAGTCGCCGGATTCTGAGTTTCAACCCAGATTCCGGTGATGTTCTTCACTAACCCGGGTTTGAATTGATTGATCCGTATAGAATACCCGGTTTTGATCCATAATTGTCAGAGTTTAATTTCTGACGAGTGTTTCTGGAATTTTTTTTTTTTATTTTAATTATAAAATCAGTTTTATTTATTTTATAAATTGATTAATTAATTATTTAATTAATTAATTTATATTATAAATAATTTTGAAATATTTTCTAAAAATCAAATTTAATTATTTTCTTAATTATTTATTATTTAAAAATGATGAATTATTTTTGTAACGCCCTCCAGACCCGAGGTATAAGTCTGGGGGTTACTAGCTAATCACCAAACCTGTACAATTTGATTAACAATTAATAAAGAAATGAAATTAAACCCCTTTAACACTAACCAGGATCTTTTTAGGTTGAAGTATGAAAACAAGAACCACTAACTACTTTTATTACAAACCAACATTCAAAGTCTCACAAACTCTCTTTATTACAAACCATTGTCTAATTCATTTTAAGCTAAGTTCAACTTTTATTCAAACACACACACCTACTATCTATCAACACTCCACCCTCTCGGGCAACTCAAAGCTTTCTTCCTGGATTGGGATCAACACCTTGGGTATAAGAGGATCCCGAGGCTTGACTCGCTTCTTTACCACTCGAGTCCTGATTGGTTTCATATTCCTTCTTAACTGAAAACAATAAGGTGAATAACAACAAAAGGGGTGAGCCAAAAGTTGCTCAACAAGTCCACAAACATATAAACAGTGTTAAAGCATTTTAAATGAATCCGCCATCCCAGGTATATCTGCCAAGATATAACCTCACGAGAATAGAAAGAAGGCCATTACTGGCGAGTACAAATAAACTAAACTGGACACAAGTTCGCATCTATATTCTGCTGATCAGTCAGAATATAATGAAGATCCATATCTCAGTATATAGATCCAGTCGGGTACCCAGGCACTACGGCCCACGTCGAGGCACCAGTCATCCTGGTCCTCAGGATTAAGACACACTCAATCCCAAAATATCCTTATCCAGTCCATCGCTTAGCAACCGGGACAATCGATATGCTTTGATATATTCCAAACACTAGAATATATCAATCTCCATGTGTTACCAACAGAATATGAATCAAGAATCCAAAGAAACGGAGAAATCAAGAATTGAAATGAAATATGAACAAAGGAATAGGGATTGTATATTAGTGATCAAGAACAATAATCAAGAGAATGTAAATGTGATAAATATTTGAATCAATATCACTATTCCGAAAGTAGAATAGAGGAAAAACTTGCCTTCTGCGCGACTTACTGCAATTGAATCACTTATGTCTATCACCTTGGACTATTACCGACTCAACTGGCCTGGCTGGCTTAGCTTCTGTTGGCAAAACAGACTGGTTAAGTCACGTCGTACTTTATTTGTATCTTGAATCGACTTCAAACTGATCCTAACATCTACCCATGCGCTTATGACTGACTCATGTATTACATATAAGCAAGTAAGACTCGATTAAACACGTAATACACATAAGCACATAAGCACATAATCATTTTTATAGTTAAAATAATTTTTAAAACTAAAATCGACTCGCTGATCGCTCAACTGATCGTTATCTGACTCGTTTCCCATTTTTCCGGAATTTTTCGGACTCGTCTCGGCACGTAACTTGACTGATAATCAAACAAGTCACAAAATCAACTAACTTCTAAAAAAAATAAGCTTTGATATTATTTTTAATGAAAAGGATTCATTTTTCTGAGTTAACAGGCTTTCGTTTCACGCAAAACGGACTAACGGTTGAATTATTATTAATTAAATACTGATAATTCCATTTATTAATCATTATAAATAATTATTACTAATTTTTAAAAGCAAAAAATAATTTTTAAATCATTATTTAAGAAAATCAGAATTAAAAATAATTTTTCTATAATTTTTGAAATTAAAATGAATTTATTATGATTTACTGAAAATTATTTGATTAATTATCAAAATAATTAATCACTTTTAAGTAATTAATAAGAAATAAATAAGTAATAAATAATTAAGAAAATAATTCAATATGATTTTTAGAAAATAATTCAGAATTATTTATAATATAAATTAATTAATTAAATAATTAATTAATCAATTTACAAAATAAATAAAACTGATTTTTAAAATTAATAAAAATAAAAAGTAAAAAAAATAATTTCCAGAAACATATGTGAGAAAACAGACATCTAACAAGGTGGATCAAAACCTTCGATTTGAGTACTTGAATCACACGATTTGATGCTGTAATCAGTGAGAAATCACGACTTGATTCTTCGACCCGAACCTGTTCTTCCCGACCCGATTTCAGAGAATTTTTGGTAATTTTGCAGATTTTAATGATTAATTATAATTAATTAAATAAAAATTAGGCTATTTATAGTAGTAAAAATAATATTCCTAATTAAAATTAAGGGGCTAATTATACATTAAATAAAAATATTGGGCCCTAATTTTTATAATTTTTGAGTATTAAAATTTAATTTATAAATATTTTATATATGCAATATATATGCCAAAAATTCCCAAAAATTGTGAATAATGCAAAAATGCAAAGAAATAATATAAATGAAAATCCTATAATTTTATAAAAATAAAAATGTGATTTTTGTGGGGTTTTTGACACCCAATGGGGCCCGGAAAAATCATTTTTTCGCAAAATGAGAAAATTTATAAATTATCTAGATGTTCAGAACAAGGCGATTGTAAAAGTCATTTGATGAAAAATAAGACCCATTATTTTATTTGAAATACTGGCTTTAAAATCATCGTTTGGGTCATAAAACGTTTGAAATAAAACCGATAAATGCATAATAAAATATCTGAAAAATACCTTAAAATACAGAAATGACATGGAATACACGTATCACGTAACAGTTAGGGTTTATCAGATAATCACACATAAATGACACATTAATTCACATATTTTATTATAATCATGATATAATATAAAAGTAAAGTTCCCAGTCGTTACAATTTTGATAATTAATCAAATAATTTTCAATAAATCATAATAAATTCAATTTAATTCCAAAAATTATAGAAAAATCATTTTTAATTCTGATTTTTCCCAATTAATTATTTTAAAATATTTTTAGGATTTAATAATTAGTAATAATTATTTATATTGAATAATAAATTGATTTATCTATGTTTAATTGGTATTAATTGAACTGTTCGTCCAATTCGAGCGAAACGAAAGCCCTTTAACTCAAAAAATGATTTATTTTCATTAAAAATAATATTAAATCCTAATTTCTTTTAGAAATTAGTTGAATTTTGATATCTATTTGATTATGAGCTCAATCGCGTGTAGAGACGAGTCCGATAAATCCAGAAATATAGGAAAACGAACCAGATAATGATTAGTCAAGCGAGCAGTGAGTCGATTTTGATTCTAAAAATTATTTTAAACATAAAAATGATTATGTGGCTTATATGCTTATATGTCTTATGTGATTAATTGAGACTTTCTTGTTAATAAATAATATACGAGTCAATAATACGCGTATGGGTAGACAATAGGAGCTACGTGAAGTCGGGTTGAGACGCGATTGAAATACAAAATGACTAAATCAGTCTATTTCTTTGATAGAAGCCAGGCCAGCAAGGCGGATTGAGCCGGTGATAGACAAAGGTGAAATACTTGGTATAAATCATGTGGAAGGAAAGTTTCTCCCCTATTTTGATTTCAGAATAGTGACGTTTCTTCAGATTCTTATCACACTTGCACTCTTTTGATTCTTATTCATAAAAACTGTAACACAATTGCTATTCTCTTGTTCATATATCATTTCGATTCTTGATTTCTCCTTTTCCTTTCACTACACCATAAATGGCCTACAGCAACACCATGAAAATATTACAACAGGCCCAAAAAAGTGTTACCACAGCCAGAAAAAGGCCTAAGGTAACATAAAAATTAAGTTGCTTTTTTTCGAGTTACCTTTGGCCCCTAAGGTAACATTACGTTTACCCTGGTGTAACATTGACATTTGTGTTACAATAGCAGTCAAAGGTAACATCAATCTGTGTCTATAGTATCACATTATGTATGTTACAACCTCATCATAATATTCAAAATGAAATTATGACCTCTTGATTCGGAGTAGTTCTGCCAACATTAGGGAGGGATGAGTATGCTTCAGGAAGCTTCATAAATAAAGTTAATTAAACAAATCTTTTGAGTACGAATAAATGGATAACTCTTTCTATACCACCATCCAACTAGCCAATTAGCTTTATTTTCAACTAAATAAATTATTGAAACAATAAAAAAAATCTTTATATTCCCTGTTGTGCTACAATTAACTTCCGAGTTATATTGAAATAGATAATGCTTAAGGACATAAGTCACGTTGAGTACAAACTTTCAGATTCATCGTATAAGTATACAACTTTCAGTAATAATACACATATATATATATACAGAGAGAGAGAGAGAGAGATTAACAAGGGTTAGAGAGAGAGGGAGGGAAGGAGGGACGGTGATAACTGCAATTATCAATACCAACTGAGATGAAACAAGAATCAGCAGTTCATTCTACAAGATGGAAGCAAACAACAATAGAAGAGTGTATAAATGCATAAAATTCTTCAAAGATGGCAGGGTAGAAGAATAAGTTAGTGGTTAACATCAAGTGTCTGGCAATTACACCTAAAAAGTATAAAACCATGCAGAGATTACAAGGCCTAGTAGTTACATGCACGTATTACAAGGACTAGTAGAAAATACATGGAATCGGCTTTTAAGGGATACATGCATAACTGAGCATTATTTACTGGAGATGTGTGTTATAAATACAGATACTTACGGGATTAGTGCTACATCAACAACACCGGGAATTGAGTGAATTAAATGCTCCAGCTCCGCAGAGAGAACCTGCAATATTTTCTACCTCCATTAGATAAAATCAATACAATGAATGTAAACATGAAGTTGCAGCTGCAACTGATTAAGATTTACAATTATGTGTGCACAAACTATCAACTGAAATGGTATAAGCCTTATTTACATTTATGCATGCATAAACTATAAAACAACCTGGTAAGCCTTATATTTGATCAACTTCTTCAACCTATCAACAATATACAAGAATCCATCTGAGTCAAGGTAAAAGTGGTCTCCAGTCTTTAACCAGCCATCAGAAGTCAAAGTTTCAGCAGTTGCAGCATTATCTCTAACATAACCTCTAATCAAACAACATTTTTCAGAAAGTGAGATAGACAATACATAATTACAAATCTGAGATGGTGACTTGATCAATTTGGAAAAAGTTAACTCCTATGCCGATACACAACCATAACCAGAAAAAGTCTCATTTAGTCTTCAAAAAATTAAACAAAGCATTTAAAATTTCAAAAAATGAAATTCATGCAGATTTTTAAACAATAAAAATATTGCGTTGTACATTTCGCAAGAAGTAAAACTGACCCAAAAAA
The DNA here is from genome assembly GCF_009905375.1 of Apium graveolens. NCBI lineage: Eukaryota > Viridiplantae > Streptophyta > Magnoliopsida > Apiales > Apiaceae > Apium > Apium graveolens. Next base: position 30,709,577 of record NC_133654.1, on the reverse strand, counting down.
TAATGTTTCATAAAATATCATAATTAAAGTCAATATGTTGTAAATTGAGTTTGTCTATTATGCAAGATAAAATAGATAATAGCAAGGAAATTTGTGGGAAATTAGTAACTGAACCAGGAGTGCCAATTTATTTACACGTTTATGAACTAAATTTTGTATTAAGAGAACTAGAGAAGTATATGTTTCTAAAATTCTTAAGAGGCAACACATATGAATATATGATATATCTACACGTGACTGAGTTGTACAGAGGAAATATTTAGACTAGGACAGACGCTGTACACTGCAATCATCTCTTAGAAACTAGGAATTTTGATCTGTAAAAGATGGTACCAACCCGGTGTAAAAATACTTCATAGATAAAATGAGATTTAGCATCACAACATCCCTACCAAAACATAGATGACTTCGAACCTAACAAACCAGCGGAATTCATGAATGTAAACTTTCGTTTCCACATAAATGAATACCAGCATTGAACATCATGCAAGAGCCTTAATGATCAGGGAGACAGTCTGTAGCTTAAATATATGAATTATATTTAGAACTGATGTTTCAATATTTAACAAGATAGCTGCACTTGGTTAATAAAATAACAAGAAAGGCACATGGAGCTTAGACAAAACAGATGTTACGAAATTCAGTAAAGACAACTTTGGCTTTGTTACCAGAATGAGAAAAAGAGAAAGAAAATATTCTATAGGCTCACTATAGATATACAATCATAAATATATCGAATCGATTTCGCAGAGTCAACACTTCCCCATCCATAAAAATATAATCATTTGCAATAACTTTGAAGAATTTACTGCCGTGAGACAAAAGTAAAAAACACATACTAATCAATAAGCAACGATTAAGATATAACTATCATTATAGTAAAACACCAAACAAAATTTTGATATAGCTGGAGAGAACTTATAGTTTTACTCAAGATAACTGATAACTATCAAGATTGCAGCAAAACCATATATCTCATGTAAGTGTCTACTGCATCCCACAGGTCAATATATAATATAATACAGAACAAAATTTCAGCAATTAGACATAATAAAAATAGCCTTACATAATTGGAATGATGGCATGAGAACATCCTTATACACGGAGGCCACTTGCTCTCACACCAGTGAGTATCGTCCTGGTTATGCAGAACCAGGAAAGGATGAAACCCCCAATTCAAATATAAAAACCCTAGTTTGTTTTGAAGCTCCAATTGGTTAAGCAGCCCCCATATCCATCGATCTTTGAAAGTTTATCGCTTAAAATGAATGGAATCGATTTTAATTTACCCATAAAACTGAAAGAATATAGAAAATGCCACACATAGTTGAGAGAGAATGAGCTGAGAGAGAGAGAGAGAGAGAGAGCGATTTCTGTAAGTGATGAGAGTGAAAGGGGGTATTTTGACTTCTCCAAAAAAAATTGCCGCTCGTCTAAAAAATTGCCGCTCGTCCAAATTTTAGCCCGCTTCTCCATTTTGGCCCAAATAATTGTCCGCCTGTCCAATTCACTCTCTTTTTTAGAGAAAAATTTCCTGTTATAAATCAGTACTAAATAATTTATTATATAAAGATAATATCACTTGTAATAATTTACAAACTCAAGTTACAACTTTAATTTAAAATTAAATAATTTAATACAACAAATTTAAACTCTTTTTTATAATAAATTTTAACTTTTAATTGTTTTTAAATTTTTTATTGATAAAAAATTATCAATTGTTGATTAATACAGTTTATAAAATTTTAAAAAATATATATTTTATCAATCTTAACTAATATTAATATTTTGCTTAATTATATTATAAAATTGATTAATTTTCATGTCAAATAATTATATATATTTAATTGTTTGTAAAATGTACTACTTTTTTATCCATTAACACCCTATTGCAACATAAATTCCTACATGTTACTCATATGTAACACTTTGAAACTATAGTAACATGTTATAAAGGCTAGGGTAACATCAAAAATACTATGTTGCTGTAGGTTAAGATGAGCACACCTAAGGTAACATAATTTTGTAACATGCATGATTAAACCATTGCGATAGGCCATCTATGGTGTAGTGTTTGAATCCCCTATTCATATTCCAATTGTTACACATACATATTGGTATATTCTGATGATTGGAATATATAATAGCATACTGATTATTCCGGTTGCTACTCCATGGACTGGATAGTGACGTTTGTGATTAAGTTTTACTTGATCCTAAGGACCAGGATATTACCGGATCCTTGAGATGGGCCGTAGAGCCTGGGTACCTGACTAGATCTATATAGTGAGATATAGATCTGCACTTTATCCTGGCTGATCAGTAGGGTATAGGTGCGAACTTGTGTCCAGTTTAGTTCATTTGTATTAGCCAGTAATGGCCATCTTTCTTTTCTCGCAGGGTTATATCTTTGCAGATGTAACCGGATTATCGATTCATGTAAATTGCTATAACACTGATTATATTTTGCGGACTTGCTGAGCAATTGTTGGCTCACCCCTTTTTGTTATTGTTCACCTTATTGTTTTCAGTTAAAAAGGAATATGAAATCTATCAGGACTCGAGTAGTAAAGAAGCGGGTCAAGCCACGGGACCCTCTCATACCCAAGGAGTTGATTCCAATCCAGGAAGAAAGCTTTGAGATGTCTGAACATGTGGAGTATAGATAGTTAGTTTGTGTGTTTGAATAAAGATGAACTTAGTTTAAAACTGGTTAGACAATGGTTTGTAATAAAAAAAGTTTGTAAGATTTTGAATTTGGTTTGTAATAAAGTAGTTAGTGGTTCTTGTTTTCATACTTCAACCTAAAAAGATCCTGGTTAGTGTTAAAGGGGTTTAGATATATTTCATTATTATTGTTATTCAGGTTACACAGGTTTGGAGATTAGCTAGTAACCCCCAGACTTATACCCCGTGTATCGAGGGCGTTACAGCCATGACAGGAAATCCAGTACAACACTCTCTCACCAAACATATCAGTATCAGATATCACTTTATAAGAGAGCATGTCATGGAAGGAACCATAGAGCTTCATTTTGTTCCTACTGATCAACAGCTGGCTGATATATTCACAAAGTCATTACTTGAAGCAACATTTACAAAGCTTGTAAATGAACTTGGTATGGTTAGTTGGGAAAAATAAATTCTTTTCAATTTATATTTGATTAAATCCTGATATATATTGATCAAATCCTGATATGTCATAAATTCTGTTTTAGATATTAAGCCAGGAATATTTGATATATTTTGTTAGGTCACACAACACTATAGAAGCGGGTTGAATATAGTGTTTATAAAATCAAATCAATTTAGAACACAAGTATGTAACAGTAATCAAGTTTATTCAATATAATAAGATCCATTACAAAGTAGGTTAAACTACTCTCTCAGTGATGAACAATATCACTAAGAGCTGCTAGGTTACATACAATGAATAATGTTCTCGTGAATGATAACACATATAGTGTAAACCCTAAGCTGTGTTTATATAGTACACAGTTACAAGATATGTTCTAATTGATATGAAATATGATTCTGTCTCCTAAAATATATCAATCAGATATTATCTTCTGTAGTCTTATAGTTGTCCAACTCTTTATGCATATCTTCTTTTGTTTTAATCCAGATCCTCTCTTGTAAATCAGCCGCATACCTTATCTGAAGTACCCACACTTAAGTCCTGATATAAATCATGACGGCCTTAAGTTCTGATATAATTTCTGACTTCAGTAAGTCCTGAATTCCAGTAAATCCTGATAAGTCCTGATATTAAGTTCTGAAACTAAACACAACAGATCAGACATGACATCACAAATTTATCTAACAATCTCCCCCAACTTGTAAATTATGAAAAATATACAAGTTAATAAATTTGATGGCGTCAAAAACATTTAAGTACAAATGCAATGAGAGTTTATTTAGACAACTAACTACCACTTACAGTACATGTAGCTTTACCAATTTCACTGGATCAATCTGAATCCAAAGTGATTCCTTGTAAAGTCTTTTACCAGCTTATCTTCAGTTTTTCTCAAAACTTCAACTAATTGTGATTTGACTTGCATCAGTTCTTCATCTTTATTATCACCAATTTGATAAATGGTTGTTCTGAGTGCTGGAATAGATGTTCTTTCAAGACCATCTCCAAGTCTGATAACTCTAGGATATGAAGAATCTTCATTGTAGCATAGACACTTTCCTTTCAGAATAACTTCCACCTTAGCAGAGTTCTTCCTCATAGGAATTTCTCTTCCATCATCTTCAGTTATTTTTGGAATATACTGAGAAGCCTTTGTACCAGAGATTCTGAGAAGATCTCTTATAGCCTTCAAAATATATTCTGACCATCTTCGTGCAACATCATATTTTACTTCTAGAAGATAGTGAATATGTTGAAGCTCTTTGACAGACTTCTTTAGCACATCAGTATCAGCTAGTCTGTAAGTTTTGCCATCATTGAGAAATAAGATCAATTTCTCTTTTAGATCATCTTTATCATGAACATCCATCACAATTTGAGCAGACAACACTTTGTCAAGGTGCTTTTATTTAATTTGTTCATATGGTTTGTCTGTCAACATGAAAGGATCTCTGAGAGTAACTTCTACTCCTATTTGTATCTTTTCTTCATCAGAACCTAATCCAGCTCTATCTCTAGGTTGCTTGGCTCTTAACCCAAACATTGCAAGTTGATTAATCATTAGATTGGACTTAGGTTCCACTAGAGTAGCTTTGTTCCATAACAGCTTCTTCTTATCAGCAATTGTCATCTTGTTCAAATCAACTTGAGCTCTGTCAAAGGTTGATGTCTTGATGACTTGATCAGGATTTATTGTTTCATTTATACCTTGCTGTTCTGAAATGTCTTCACTATGAATAAATTAAGCTATGCAGAGGTTATCTTAGATTCTTCTGTTATCTTCTTTCTTTTCAGAGTTTCAACAGTTTCATCTTCAACAATTGTATCATCAAAAACTTGAACCTTTTTTCACACAGGTTTCATCAGGATTTGAGTAATCTTCATCTCCTGTTTCTTTGTTGGTTAATCAATCTTTCCTTTCCCTTTTTCCTTGGGATCAATTTCAACTTGTGATCTTGTCTTGGGCTTTGAATCCTCAGAAGTTGACATTTCCTTGATCACAATGCCTTTTTCCCTAGGCCTTGGAGGTTTCTTTACATTAGAAGCTTTAGATCTAAGATTTGTCTTCTCAGTTGCAAATATATCTTCCTCCTCCTTTAGAGTCTCTAAATCCATTCCAGGATTATGTTTGAGAAATAATCTTCTAGCAATCTCTTCATCAAGTGTCTGAATCTTGGGATCCTTATAGTAGACAGTAGTCTCCCTCCCCTTAAGCTTCAGAGTTTGTAAAAACTTCTGAGAGTCTTGACTTCCAGTCTGAATCAGAACATCAGGCTTTGTCATCAGTCTTTGATCATCAGGACTTGCTTTCAGAACTTGAGCATTCACAGCTTCAGAACTTGTATTCTTTTGTATAGAAGATTTGCTAGAATCAGAAATTAGTTTCTGTGAAGAAACTTTGCTGCTTTGCTTGCCTCGACCTTTTCCCTTGCTAGGGTTTCCCTGGTCATCTTCAGAATCATCCTTTTTCTTCAGATTTTGGCTAATTGAGCATTTGGACTTAACTACCTTCTCCCCCTTTCGGGCATCATCTAGCAGGAGTAGTGAAAGAAGGAGTTGAGTTGTGCTTGTTGAGAGGCTTGATTCTGCAGGACCTCATTTAGTTGGGCCTGTTGCTTTTCTTGAGCCTCCTCAATAGCTTCCATTTTCTCCGTTTTTTATCTAGTTTGATCTCCATGTCCAGCTTATCAGCTTTTTCCAGAAGTTTATCAACCTTTTCATGAGTAATGGAGTGTTGACCCTGAAGATTTTTAGTACTAAGAGCTGTGACTTTAAGTTGAGCTTTGAAGTCAGAATTTGTCAACAACTCATCAGGTTTTGCAATATGATCTGTCAGAACTTTTGAGCTTGGAATGAAGTCAGGCTCATTCCACTTCTTGGTCCATTCAACTCCTCTGTGAGTTTCTTCCCATGGAACAGGAGCATCTTCTTCAACAAACTTTTTAAGCAGTGCCTCCTTTCCAAGAATTTGAGCTGGAGTGTTTATTGGAGTTGACTCTCCAGAACTTGCTAGAAGCTCATCATCTTCTGACAACACAAGAGTGTGTGTGGCTGTAGAAGATTCCGATACAACTTCATCTGTTTCCACATCCAGAATTGGAGTAGTTGGTATTTCAGCATTTAATGGGGAAACAGGTGGAGTTGTCACTTGTCCTTGTGGTGCTTCCAGAAATAAGACAGATGGAATGTTCGGCCTATGAATGTCAATTTTAGGAGATAATCTTGAATCTTCAACTGTAGTTGTTTCTCTGAGTGGAGAGATAGGAGGTGTGATCACTGTATCTTGAACAGTGCCTTCAGCTTAGGTGGAGGTGGCAAAGCTTCAATAACTATTGGTTCTGCTGAGATCAGATCCTGATCCCCCTCCTCAGCTTCTTCATATTGAGCTTGTGTAATTCTCACACCTGCTCTCTTCTTCTTTGATCTTCTGGATGATGGAGGAGTTGCTTGAGCAGCATCAGAACTTGAAGTTCTTTTCCTTTTCAAAATCCCAGAAGCCTCAGCTTCATTCTTTTTCTGAGGAGTTACCTCTTCAGTTTTAATCTCCTTCTGAAAAATTACTGTAACGTCTGGGAAATCTACGTCTGTATTATATCATATTTATAACAAATGATGTGTGTTAATGTGTCATTTATGTGTAAGTATATGTCAAACCCTAGTTATTACGTGTTGCGTGCTATCTATGTCATTCCGGTATTTTTAAGATATTTTTCAGATATTTTATTTTGCATTTATCGCTTTCATTTCAAACATTTTACGACCCAAACCATGATTTTAAAGCAAGTATTTCAAATAAAATAATGGGGCTTATTTTTCATCAAACGGCTTTTACCATCACATTATTCTGAACATCTAGGCATTTTATAAATTTTCTCGTATTACGAAAAATGACTTTTCCGGGCCTCATTGGGTGTTAAAAACCCCACAAAAATCATATTTTTATTTTTATAAAATTTTACGACTTTCAATTATATTATTTCTTTGTATTTTTGCATTATTCACAATTTTTGGGAAATTTTGGCATATATATTGTATATATAAAATATTTATAAATTAAATTTTAATACTCGAATTCGGGTCAAGAATTCGAGCAGTGATTCCGATTAGTTTCCGGCATCGATTACAGTCATGTAAGTACTCAAAATGAAGCTCTTGAGTTGTTCTTTCGGTTTGTATCATCAATTTCATGTTTAAATCAGTATATTTTGATTTCGATTCTAGGGTTCATAACTGTGATTTAGGGATTTTAGTTATAGGGGTTGTTGAATGATTTTGATGGCTGATATAGTCTCTCTGTGTTGTAAGCAATCGATTCGTACTAATTAATTGAACAAACGATACTTAAATCGATGAATTCGATTTCTAGGGTTTATGTTCGATTTTCAAATTACAACTCGATGATTTCTGTGAATATTTGGTTTCCGAGATGTTAGGGCTTTGATTGTATGTGTTCTTTGCTTTGATTTGCAATATAAACCATCAAGTTTTATGTACAAATGAATGATTTGGATTTTTGGCCGGAGTTCATGTTGATTTTGATCGGAAAAGATGAACCAGGGATGATTCCGGGATATTTTGATCGTGATTAGTCAGCTTTGTTGATTTGAAATGAAAAGCACCCAAAACTGTATCAAACGGTGCTAATTTGGGACTGTATTCGACTCACCGGAATCGGGTGAAGTCGCCGGATTCTGGAAAAATCAGGTCATGTTCTTGCAATTATGCATTGACTATCGGGAAATGAATAAGCTAACTATCAAGAACAAGTATCCTTTACCGAGAATCGATGATTTGTTCGATCAACTAAAAGGAGCCGCATGGTTTTCGAAGATAGGTTTGCGATCAGGTTATCATCAATTGAAGATTAAAGCCGAAGATATTCCCAAGACTGCGTTTCGTACGAGATATGGACATTACGAGTTTCTTGTAATGACATTCGGTTTGACTAACGCGCCAGCAGCATTCATGGATCTGATGAATAGGGTATTCAAGAAATACTTGGACAAATTTGTGATCGTATTTATTGATGACACCTTGATTTACTCAAGGACAGAAGAAGAGCATGCTGAGCACTTGAAGATATCTTTGGAAATTCTGAGGAAAGAACAACTGTATGCGAAATTCTCGAAATGTGAATTTTGATTGAGAGAAGTACAATTTCAAGGGCACATCATCAGTAGAGAAGGCATCCAAGTCGATCCAGCGAAGATTGAAGCTGTGTTGAATTGGGAAAGACCAAAGACACTGATAGAAGTTCGAAGTTTCTTGGGATTGGCAGGATATTATAGAAGATTTGTCAAAGATTTTGCGAAAATAGCAACGCCGTTGACAAAGTTAACTCGAAAAAGTGAAAAGTTCGTATAGAATGACAAATGTGAAGAAATTTTTCAAGAGCTGAAGAATTGGTGAGTAACCGCACCGGTACTCATATTGCCAGACGAGCATGGGAATTTCGTCATTTACAGCGATGCTTCGTATCGCGGATTAGGATGTGTATTGATGCAGCACGGTAACGTCATTGCATATGCTTCGAGACTGCTCAAACCTCATGAACAGAAATATCCTACTCATGACCTGGAATTAGCAGCGATCGTATTTGCGTTGAAAATTTGGAGACACTATCTCTATGGTGAGATATGCGAAATCTACATAGATCATAAAAGTCTGAAGTACATCTTTACGCAAAAGGAACTGAACATGAGACAACGTCGATGGCTGGAATTAATTAAGGATTACGATGTTACGATCAATTATCATACAGGGAAAGCAAATGTTGTAGCAGATGCACTGAGCAGGAAAGAAAGATTGAATTTGTTAACTTTATGCGAAGAATTAGCCAAGGAATTTGACAAGTTGGAAATCGAAATTCGTGTTCCTAATGAATCTACAGAAGCTATTTATGCTATGATTTTTCAACCAGAGTTGCTAGAGAAGATTCGCCGCTGTCAATAAGAAGTGATGAGTCAGGATGACGACTTAACGGGAGAAGAAATCACAACTCAGAAGGATAATGAAGGAATTCCACGCTTTGCATCGAGAATCTGGATCCCTAACGTGGCAGAACTAAAAGAAGAAATATTGCGAGATGCGCACAGCTCGAAGTATTCCATTCATCCAGGGAGTACAAAAATGTATCGCGATCTGAAGGAAAACTTTTGGTGGCCGAATATGAAGAAGTAGAATGGGTAAGTAAATGCTACACATGCCAGCGGGTCAAAGCGGAACATCAACGTCCGAGCGGATTATTACAACCGTTAGATATTCCAGAATGGAAATGAGAACATTTAACGATGGATTTTGTGGTAGGACTACCACAGACTAAAGCAAATCATGATGCGATATGGGTGATTGTTGACAGACTCACGAAGTCGGCACATTTTCTACCGATTAACGAAAGATTTTCACTCGACAAGTTAGTGCACTTATATCTCAAAGAAATTGTGATGCGACATGGAGTTCCAATATCTATAGTGTCTGATCGAGATCCCCGTTTCAACTCAAGATTTTGGAGACAATTTCAAGAATGTCTTGAAACAAAATTAAACATGAGTACTGCGTATCATTCACAAACCGATGGGCAAAGTGAAAGAACTATCCAAATGATTGAAGATATGCTATGAGTTTGTGCGATTGATTTCGAAGGCAGTTGGGATGAGCATTTACCTTTGGTGGAATTTTCTTACAACAACAATTATCATGCAAGCATTGGAATGCCACCGTACGAAGCATTATACGGAAGAAAATGTAGATCACCAGTACATTGGGATGAAGTTGGAGAATACAAGATTTTGGGTCCAGAATTAATCCAACAAACTAAAGAAAAGATCAAACTTATTCGAAAACGATTAGATGCAGCACAAAACAGGCAACACAAATATGCAGATCAAGCACGGAAAGATATGGATTATCAGGAAGGAGAACACGTATTACTCAAAATATCACCATGGAAAGGATTGACCAGATTTGGAAACAAGGGTAAATTGAAACCACGATACGTCGGCCGGTTTGAAATTTTGAAGAAAGTGGGAAAAGTTGCGTACGAATTAGCTTTACAGCCTCATATGCAACATATTCACAATGTGTTTCATGTGTCAAAGCTTAAGCGATATAATCCTGATTCTAGGCATGTAATCGAGTATGAATCGATAGATATCCAACCTGATTTGTCTTTTCTAGAACAGCCGGTTAGAATTTTAGATCGGCGAGAGAAAGTGATGAGAAATAAGTCTGTATCTTTAGTACAAGTTTTGTGAAAAAACCCTATGGTTAAAGAATCAACCTGGGAACTTGAGAGTGAAATGTTAGAGAAATATCCTCATTTATTTTCATAATGAGATTCTGAGGACAGAATCCTATTAAGGGGGAAAGGATGTAACGTCTGGGAAATCTACGTCTGTATTATATCATATTTATAACAAATGATGTGTGTTAATGTGTCATTTATGTGTAAGTATCTGTTAAACCCTAGTTGTTACGTGTTACGTGCATTCTGTGTCATTCCGGTATTTTTAAGATATTTTTCAGATATTTTATTTTGCATTTATCGCTTTCATTTCAAACATAATCGCATGGGTAGACGTTAGGAATGGTGTGAAGTCAATTCAAGATGCAAATGAAGTATGAAATGACTAAATCAGTCTATTTCTCTAACAGAAGCTAAGATAGCAAGGCAGGTTGAGTCGATAATAGACGAAGGTGATGCATTTGCAGTAAGTCGCGCAGAAGGCAAGTTTTTCCCCTATTCTACTTTCAGAATAGTGACATTTCTTCAGATGCTTATCACGTTTGCACTCTTTTGATTCTTGTGCATAATCACTGCTACACACTTACTATTCCTTTATTCATATTTTATTTCGATTCTTGATTTCTCAGTTTATTTGAATTCTTGATTCATAATTCATTGGTTACACATTGATATTGATATATTCTGGTGATTAGAATATATCAAAGCATACCGATTGTTCCTGTTGCTAAGCGATGGACTGGATAATGATAATTTGGGGATTGAGTGTGTCTTAATCCCGAGGACCGGGATATGACTGGTGCCTCGATATGGGCCGTAGTGCCTGGGTACCCGACTGGATCTATATATGGAGATATAGATCTGCATTATATTCTGACTGATTAGCAGAATATAGATGCAAACTTGTGTCCAGTTTAGTTCATTTATACTCTCCAGTGTTGGCCTTCTTTCTATTCTCATGGGGTTATATCTTTGCAGATATACCCGGGATTACAGTTTTGTTTAAATTGCTTTAACACTATTTATATTGTGTGGACTTGTTGAGCAATTTTTGGCTCACCCTTTTTGTTGTTATTCACCTTATTATTTTCAGTTAAGAAGGAATATGAAACCCATCAGGACTCAAGTGGTAAAGAAGCGAGTCAAGCCTCGGGATCCTCTCATACCCAAGGTGTTGATCCCAATCCAGGAAGAAAGCTTTGAGTTTCCCGAACAGGTGGAGTGTAGATAGTTAGTGTGTGTGTTTGAATAAAAGATGAAATTAGTTTAGAACTGGTTAGACAATGGGTTTTAATAAAGAGAGTTTGTAAGATTTTAAATTTGGTTTGTAATAAAGTAGTTAGCGGTTCTTGTTTTTATACTTCAACCTAAAAAGATCATGGTTAGTGTTAAAGGGGTTTAGATTCATTTCTTTATTATCTGTTAATCGGATTGTAAAGGTTTGGTGATTAGCTAGTAACCCCCAAACTTATACCCCGGGTCTGGAGGGCGTTACAGGTTTGGCATCAGAGCTATAGGTTTAGTCCCTGAAAATAAGAACATTAGGATTAAGATAAGATAGGAAGATCACGTAGGATAGGAATAGTCAAATAGGAAGAGTAGTGTTAGGATTTAGGTCAGACTAGAATAGGAAAGTATAAATCTTAGGACTGTTTAGTGACCTTTCTTTTCTTTGGTATATTATCAGATGGCATCTTCAGGTTATTCTGCATCTTCCGAGAGGACAGTCACCGGGCCAGCAGCACCAGTTATACCTCCAGTATCTGAGTACATGTTTCCTCCTCTACCACCTCCACCACCATTGCCACAGGAGCCAGTGCCACCAGTACAGGGGATAGCCCAGGACCCTATAGAGATGTTCGATCCATATGAGTTCTTTATGCCGATGGTTCCTTTACCAGTTGAGCATCAGTTTATACCCGGGGTTGAGCCAGAATTACCACCACCCCCAGTGTTACCTCCTATACCAGTGCATGCCCCAGAGCCGTACATAGTTCAGATGAATCCAGTCGAGGGGATGGGAGAGCATAATGTGGATTTACAGTTGGGTTTACCACAGCAGGGTGTAGGTATACCGAGGGTTCCGTCACAAGAGTCGGTGGGTCAGGTTGCACAGTCGTATATGGTACCATACCATGAGTACAGGGTTATGAGGGATGATGTGGAGTATTGGAGAGCACAATGCCGAGAGATTATGCATTTGTTTGACCAGAGGGACAGAGGACCGTTAGCGGCCCTACAGCCGGATTACTTTATGAGACATAGATTACAGTCGGTTTTGATGAGTGCCACTTGGGAGCTCGATGATCTGACGCATGAAGGACCACCTTCTTTCGCAGAGTTCTACAGGATATTCCGCTTGGCACAGACTTTGGTCCTGGCACTTAGGGAGGAGCTTAGGCGTATTCCGCTTGGGTTTTGAGACAGTGACTTCGGAGTACAGATGTATATAGATGCAACATAGTATAACATAGTGAGTAGTGTGTATGTATGTAGTAGTAGTTTAACCTGTAGTAGTAGTTTGACTGATAGTAGTTAGAGTGACTTGTAACCGTGGGGGTAACCAGCAGAGCGAGACCTTTTGTATCAAGCATTTACACCTGAGGCTGGAGTCATATACATAAAATGAACTTTTTCAAATTTCTTTTATTTAAATTTCAGTCTTTACAGTTTTACAGCATTTAACTTCACTTTATTGTTTTACAGCTTTTCATATTACAAATTCTGTTGAAAAAAAGGGAAAAGGAGAAAGAAAAGAACAACCATTTTATTTAACTGTTTACATTTCCTGTTTTTATATTAAGCAACTATTGCCTTTATTCGAACATGTTGTTAATACATGATAAATTGTTTTCTTACCTACTGTCAATTATTTATTAAACTGTTAAAGAAATATCACTTGTTTTATTATCAGAAGATGGCACCAAAAAGAAAGACTAGGACTGAGACTTCTAACAGTAATTCCGAAGCACAGACTAATGAGACGATGAACCAAATGTTCCATCTGATGCAACAACAGATGATAATGATGCAGCAGCAGATACAGCATCAGCAGCAACAGATTCAACAACAAATGTTACAGCAGCCAATTCATCCTAAGCCTCAGATACCACCAGCATTACCTGTTATTACTTTCAAGCAGTTTCAGTCGGTTAAACCTCCAGAATTTGAGGGGTCTACTGATCCTATTAAGGCTACCACCTGGTTGAAAGAAATAGAGAAAGCATTTACGCTAGTCAAGGTAGGTGAAGAGCAGAAGACTGACTTTGCTAGTTACTTGTTGAAAGGAGAGGCAAATTATTGGTGGGAATCTAAAATGGCTTTAGAGGGTGAAGATGTTATTACATGTGATAGGTTTAAAGAATTATTCTTAGAAAAGCATTTTCCTCGCTACGTGAAAAACCAAATGCAGATTAAGTTTTTGGAACTGAAGCATGAAAATATGTCCGTAGCAGAGTATGAGGCAAAATTTACTGAGTTGGCTAGGTTTGTTCCAGAACAGGTTGATACAGAAGAAAAGTTAGTTCAAAGGTTTCAAGAAGGATTACGACCATGGATTCGTGGACAAGTTGCAGTTTTTGAATTAACAACGTATACCGCCGTAGTCCAGAAAGCTTTGAATATTGAACGGGAAAGTGAAAGATCTCAGCAAGATAAAGGACAGGGAAGTTTCCAAGACCGCTCCAGAAGAAAACCGGGATTTTAAGCCCGGACAAATTTGAATTTCAAAGGATAGGACAAGGATAGGACAAATTTGATATTGATATATTCTGGTGATTAGAATATATCAAAGCATATCGATTGTTCCGGTTGCTAAGCGATGGACTGGATAATGATAATTTGGGGATTGAGTGTGTCTTAATCCTGAGGACCGAGATATGACTGGTGCCTCGATATGGGCCGTAGTGCTTGGGTACCCGACTGGATCTATATATAGAGATATAGATCTGCATTATATTCTGACTGATCAGCAGAATATAGATGCGAACTTGTGTCCAGTTTAGTTCATTTGTACTCGCCAGTGATGGCCTTCTTTCTATTCTCGTGGGATTATATCTTTACAGATATACCCGGGATTACGGTTTTGTTTAAATTGATTTAACACTGTTAATATTTTGTGGACTTGTTGAGCAATTTTTTGCTCACCCTTTTTGTTGTTATTCACCTTATTGTTTTCAGTTAAGAAGGAATATGAAACCCATCGGGACTCGAGTGGTAAAGAAGCGGGTCAAGCCTCGGGATCCTCTCATACCCAAAGTGTTGATCCCAATCCAGAAAGAAAGCTTTGAGTTGCCCGAACAGGTGGGGTGTAGATAGTTACTGTGTGTGTTTGAATAAAAGATGAAATTAGTTTAAAACTGGTTAGACAATGGGTTGTTATAAAGAGAGTTTGTAAGATTTTGATTTTGGTTTGTAATAAAGTAGTTGGTGGTTCTTGTTTTCATACTTCAACCTAAAAAGATCATGGTTAGTGTTAAAGGGGTTTAGATTCATTTCTTTATTATCTGTTAATCAGATTGTACAGGTTTGGTGATTAGCTAGTAACCCCCAGACTTATATCCCGGGTCTGGAGGGTGTTACAATTACCTTTTCAGCTTCTATTGTCACAGGTTCTGATGCAGGAACCTGGTCTTGCTCATCTTCATCTGATTAATCCCTCAGAATTATCTTTCTTCTTCTCCTTGGTGGAGATTGAGGAATGGATTTTGCTCTTGAAGATTTTACAACTGGCACCTTTTGGGAAGTACCAGAGGTTGGTTTGGTAGTAGGTGCTGATGCTTGTGGTTGAGAAGATTGTGCAATATCTGGAAATTGGGTTGTATATGTGTTGGGGTCAGAGTTTACTAAGAATTGTTTTACTGATGTAGGAATTTGAAGAAGTCTTAGTACCTCTTTCGTATTATCAGTAGATAACAAGTCTGTGAAGGCCCTTTTAGCAAGTTTAAAAGGTTGAATTGACTCACTAAAGTTTTGGGGCTTATCAGAACAACTAAAACTGTAAATGAGTTAACAAAATCTAGCAAAGTAAACAGTATTTGGGTCCTCCTTTATCCTATCCCCAATAAAACCCAAAATAGCAGTAGCATAATCAAAATGAGTTTGATTAAGAAGTGCATACCCTATTTGCTGACTCAGAATTGGAATGGCATCAAAGTTGGAGCATTTGTTGGCAAAAGCTCTGGTGATGCAGTCAAAGAAAAAACTCCACTCTAATGTATGGCCTCTTCAGTTGTCCCAACTTGGACAAACTTTTCTCATTGCCAAGATTGGCCATCATACCCTGTAACAGTGGATCTTCAATCTGAGTATTGAAAGTACAATTCTCTGGCAAATGCAGAGCCTGTCGAACAGTAGATAGAGTAACCAGGTGCTCATCTTCCCCAGTTGTGAAAATGATGCTTGGAGACCCATCTTCACCACCATCATCATAAACTCCAGTCCTCCAAAACTCCAGTATTTGTGTTCCTGAGAGTAATTGTGATTGGGTCAAAGCATACCAAATCTCACTGTTAGCCGGAAAATATTGAATACAATGAAGATCTGATGGAGCATCATCCTTGCTGAGAATAGCCATGTAGTTATTGGGGACGAACTTGGATCCAATAAAGATGATTTCCTTGGGTGCCATTTCTGTAAGAAATTAAGTGAAAAGTTGTGTGTACGAAAGGTGTTTGATAAAATGCCTGTAAGAGAGTCCGTCAGAAAATAGAGAGAAAAAGAGAGAGAGAGAGAGAGAGAGAGAGTAAAAGAAATAATAAATAAAGTAAGAGTAGGTAAAAGATTGTGAAATCTTTTAACTCTAATATATATACTCTTTCCACTCAATGGCTCTTTTTGGAAGTAAAACGGACATTTGACACCTGTCACGCAGTAAATAGTCAAAACAATGGTTAGTGGGCACGGGAAATGTGCAGTAATTATTGTTCACATGCTCTTTTCAAAACAAACACGCAACCCATAAACCAAATGATTATCACTGTTGTTATATCACTTAATCATCTTCTGATAAAAATGACCGTTACATTAAATACCAAAAATAAGTCAAGTAATTAAATAATGCCACGTAAGCATCAGAGTTTCCATCAGGATTTGCATCAGATCTTGACTATTTTCAGAATTTAATGGTCATCAGAATATGGCTTCTGTACTCAAAAATTGAATGACTATTTCTGTGATTCTTCACAAAAATACTGACTGGTTTCTTCAGAGTTTAATCATCAAAACTTTTATCAGAACTTGTCCTCAGAATTTATTCAAATAATACTTAACTATTTGTCAGAAACAACTTTATCACCATAGTAATTTTCATCATTCATATGGAGTGAGAGTGTGTGCATTTGCAAATGATCAGATAAAGATTAAAGTCTGATAAACTTCAGTATATCTTAGAAATAAGGCATAACTAAGAAAAATGCTTAAAATCTGTCTTTAATTTTGAAGTCTACTATAGAATAAATTTATGCAAGTATCCACCTCAACTATTTGTGCTCATTTTATGCATCTTTTGAAATTCTTTAGACAGTGGCTTCTCAGTGTAACACCCCCAAATCCGGGGTCGGGGATTCGGGTTGTCACGACTTCCATTTCCCTTATCAATACTTAATCTTAACAGTCAACCAACTACTGCGTACTGTGACCCCACAATACACACACACACACCACATGTTATAGTCTCAGAGATGAATACCAAAAATAACACAAGTCATTTTATTCCACAATTATAAACCATTTCACCATAAAAAGGGTTTCTAAATAGTTTACATTTCCTTGCCATTATTACAATTCATAAATATACATAAGTCCGGTACATCAAAAGTTGAAAGCCTAGCCTATTGGTAGATCCTACCTCAGCTACAACGGCATCAACGCTTACAGGAAACTGCGGAACGTTTCCTATCCACTCACGAGTTGGGAGCTTGGTCCTGATCATCTTGTCTATCTGTTGTTGTGTGATGAAAGAAGAAAGCAAGGGTGAGCAACAAGCCCACCAAAATAATATGTATAATAATTAACAATATATGAGCATTCTCATAGTACTAATGAAAGTCTTGGTCGAAAGAAATGAACCAAGCTAACATCTTAACGCGACCAAGTCGCAAAATATTCAGTATATATATACATATATATACTTTTCACAATATTTGAAATCCTTTGACATGTATAACATCCACAGAGTTCCAGTTTATAACTGTATAAAAATATCGTTGCAAGGTGATCTCATATATCTAACCTTGTCTCAACGTTTTTCTGAAAATCTTTGACATGCACAAGATAATCATTTACTAGATATAAGTTTAAAAGATGAAGTTACAAGACACTCCAATATACTTATATCCTTTCCGAATACTACTTGAACTACCACCATTCAAGTTATAATTAGTTTCAAAAGTTCATCACACAGATGAGACTACAAGATAAGACTTGAATAGATTCAATCATTGAAATATTATTGAATGAAATGAAGTTAGGAGATACTTCATTAAGTCCCGATATATATATATATCCATATATATCTCTCATACATTTCCTGAAAACCTCTATCATGTAAAGTAAGAACAGAGTTGCAATATCCAATGAATTTGGAAAGAAAAGAATTTTGGCATAAACCCGATATCTTGCTGATCAGGCAAAGATACCAATAAGTAACCTTTTCTACTAGTAGATGGATGAATCCCCCACCGGTCATCACCCTGGCCACATAAGGACCTTGTGCTGGACCGCCACCCGGCCTCTTACGCGTTGATGGACTGCCACCCAGCCACTTACACTTTAATAGACCGTACTCCGGCCTGTCGCTTATGCCGACTCAATTAGATGGACTTACTTCCCGAACGTTGGGCAAGTAATCAAATTGTTTTCTCAAAATAGCAACCACGTTGCGAATGTAAAATACACCACAGAGCCGGATCCCCCAGGTTTTGAGCGAGTATTTAAATCCCCTTCGAAAGGAGGATCTTAAATATAAAAGAATGAGTTTTGGGATCCGCCCTAACTTTTAGAAATCATTTTGAAGACTCGAAAACATTTTTAAGAATGTTTAGAGTACTGCTGATTTATTAAAATAAATCAGTCCCGATATATTAGAAATATCTGAATATTATTATTTAAATAATATTCTCATAAAGATAATCCTTATAAAAATAATCGAAGTAGAAGTTTTAAAACTCATACTTGAAATGAATATTAAATAACCAAAGATATACTTATACGAAAGTACTATCTTTATTTGAATAATCGAAAATAAGTTTGATTATCGAAACATTATTCTTTAATAAAATAAAGAATATTATTAAATAATAAGCGGAGTCATAATACCTCGAATGAATATTATAAATAATATTCATTAAATAAAATAAACAGAGTCATACATCCTCAAATGAATATCCAATTAATAATCATTAAATAGAATAAACAGAGTCATAAGTCCTCGAATGAATATTCAAATAATATTCATTAAATAAAATAAAATTATCGAATAAACCTTATTCGATCAATAGTTTTGAAAACTATATCCCTATATATATAAATATGTATATATATATAATATACTCGGGAACATCGACTCCCGATTTAGAAATATGTTCACCTTTGGGTCCCCTATACTAAGGGTATATGCAACTATAAGCATTGAAATCAACAGATAGGTAACCAGATTACGAAACAGACATGCATATATACCATATCAGCATGCTCCAATATATCAGAAAATTTGCTAATAACAATCATGCACTTATCACAAGATAATGCATATACATATATTTACATCACAACAATAGTATAACGGGTAGAAAACTTGCCTGAGCGACGGGGGTTATAAATGGCTTGGGACGAGTCTGGTAACCTATAAACAACATATAAGTTGAAATTAAACCAAAGTCACTTGTAAATCTATACTTTAACCAATTTAGACTCTAACGCTCGCTTTGCGCTTTATGATTCTCTTAAGTCGCTCGAGTACCCTCGGCTCCACCATTTTTAATAAATTAACCATTACGAGTTTTAAGGCAATTCTTTCACGAGTGTCTTACCAACTGCCTAACACACTTTAAATAAATGTTTCATACTCCAATTAGCCCTTTTAGGTCTTTAACATATGTTTCAAAGTAAGGCGAGGGGTTCTCGGGTCCTAATGTTATGAATAAAAGCAGTCTAAAGTAAATCGAACATTACGACGGCTATGTTTACGCGATTTTCCAAATTTATACCATTCCAAATCAACCACCAATCAACCCCAATTCATTCATACAATCAAAATCCATCCATACCATACTACAACAGCCCCAACACCTCAAGTTCTCCAATTTATGTTATTCTCAAACATGAATTTAAAACTATACTTAAGTCCTTTAACTAATCAATAAGATTTCAACATCCAATTTACTACAACTCCAACCCAAACTCTAAACATGCAAGCATCAAGCTACTCTTTTACCATAACAATCAAAATCATCCTAATATACAAAGTAAAGCTAGGGTTTGGAGATGTTATACCTTCCTTGAAGTGATGTGAGTAGCTAGGAAGCCTTAAGAAGCATTGAGATGTCTTAGGGATGCTTGGATCTTAAAGGAAAAACAAGAAAAATCAAGTTAAAAATCTTGAAATCACTATTCATTATCTTCTTCATTGATTTCTTGGAAGAGATTGTGAATGATTTTGGAGCTCAAACTTATAGGATAGCTATATCTATGCATAAAGAGTACTAGATAATTACCTTACTAATTAAGGAAGCTTGGAACTTGAACTTTGAAATTTCTTCTTCTTGAAATGAAGAAAAGCCGAGAGCAAATGTTGAAGAAGAAAGGAAATGATTTTTTGTGTTTGTGATTTGTTTAGCTCAGCTTGTTTGCTTTTGATTTGATTTTGGTTAATTACCTTATTAACCTTGAAAATTGTGTGGTTAAAAACCAAGCACACCTCCCCCCCTATGTCATGCTTATGTCACCTTTGCTATGTCATCACCCCTTACTTGCCCTCTTCTTATTGGTTTGATGACCTCATCATCCCTAACCTCCTTGATTAACTCCTAATTGTTTGCATAATGACCGTTGATCTGTTATACGGTTCGCTTAACTTTCTTTCTCGTTTCTCGTTTGAGGGATCATACCCGGGATCTTATTACTTGGGTTTCCTTAACCTTTCTCAATACATTATAATCCTTTTATGATCCTCTCTTATAATCCTTTAATTTAAATCCTTTTTATCCTGTTACCTTATACTCAATTCTTTCCGTATCTAGTGGATTTCCGGGAAAAATCAAAGTGTTCGGAATTGGATTCTGACGATCTTTACATACACTTATATACCATATAGAGTACTAATAAAATCTCAGAATATCAATAACAGAACCCCTACAAAGTGTGGCATGAAAAGTTTTCTCATTCAGCATAATCAGCAAAAACACTATTCATAAGGGTTACAAAAAAAGTTCAAAATTTTGGGGTTATTACAGTCTCCCCTCCTTAAAAGGATTCCGTCCCGGAATCAGATAGAAAATGAATAGGGATACTCTCTTAGCATTGCACTTTCTAACTCTCACTTAATTTTCCCTCATTGTGGTTCTACCATCAAACTCTGACTAGTTTGAAAACCCTTACTGGTTGCTCCATATAGGTCAAGTCTGGTTGCATGTCTATGCGCTTGTATTCTCCTATGTGTCCGAAATTCGGATTATGCTTCCTTAATACTGATACGTGGAACACGTTATGAACTTGCTACATGTTCGGGGGTAAGGCTAGCTCATATGCTAACTTCCCAATATGTCTTAATATATCCAAGGGTCCAACGATTCGTGGACTTAGCTTTCCTTTCTTTCCGAACCTCATCGATCCTTTCCAAGGCTTTCCAAGGGGATACCTTTCACAACACTAGGTCCCCTACTTCATACTCCTTGTCCTTTCGTTGTCAAATCAGCATACTTCTTATGTCCATCTTGGGCTACTACCAGCCGTCCTCTAATTAGATCTATTATATCCTTGGTCCTTTGGACTACTGCTGGTCCGAGCATCTTGTGCTCTACAACTTCATCCTAACATAAGGGGATCGACATTGTCTTCCCTCAAGGATCTCATAAGGCGATATCTCGATACTAACATATGATCTATTGTCATAAGAAAACTCAATCCACGTTAAGTGATCATTCCAAATTCTTTCAAGTCTATTGCACAGACTCTCATTATAGCTTTTAGCATTATAGCTCTTGCTTCTCAATACCCACTCTCTTCCCGTTCATAATCGTTACTATCTTCCGCACAGAATACTATTCTAGATATACCTTTACTCGCTAGAGTTTCATAACCTTTTAATAAATGCGTCAACCTTAGTATCACGAACGTGTTTCCATTCCGAATACCACCATAACTTTACTACTCCTTTTTCAGCTGCTTCTATCTTTGGAAGCTTGATCAATCATATAGAAGTAAAGGAATTTGTTGAGAGATCACTATGATCATGAACACTTGTTATATTGCACCGTTAGTACAGAAGGTGGCCAGCCTTTAGTACTTGACAAGAAATTAAACAACATGTGGTATCCTACTAGGCTTCTATCACACAGATAGATAGTCATTCGGCAATACCTCCCCTTCTGGAAGGGTTGTTCTTCTCAGCTTACATGAAATGAAAAGAAGAGCAAAGAATGAACTGAAGAGAATTGTATATACGTAAAAAAAATTATTGCCATAAAATATCTGGCTTGGAATCTACCTCTGAACTATAGAGGTTTGTCATAGGAGAACAAAACATATATGTATTTATATCAACATCAAGCATTATAGCATCGTATTTCACATGCCTAAATATTTTTGTTATTCCGTCCATCATTCTATGGACCCATGCTCTTCCTCGAGCTTATACACAATCACCTTTGAAACTCCCTCGATATCGAAAATCGAATCTGGGATCTCATTCTAGACATCATCATTACTAGAATTCTATATTTGCATCGCAACCTTCCTCGTATAGTAATATGACTCTCTATTGATAAGAAGGAATAAATATTCAATAGGTAAATAATCGACCTAGTTTTTCTATCAAAGATAACTTATACGTCAACACGACCCGATTAGTGGTACTCAATCTCAACATCCATTCCAATACAACTCTCACGGTTGTAATCAGCTCATTACTCGCAGAATCATTGCTGCATTACTATGGTCCACCACTGACCTACTGTCATCATTCACTTTCCATAAAATCTTAATATCTAACCATACGGAGTCCATACATGTCGTATAGAATTCTTCTAAGGAGTTAACATAATCACCAGTCATAATTCATGAAGAACACTCCAAATTCTGACGTACTTTCATGACATGAAGCAGATAAAATTATAGAAGAGTTTCAATCAAAGCAACGATAGCAGGTTAATACCATTCTTAATCATATGCCTTAAATAGAAGACTTAACTCAAAGGTTCGTCTAGTCCTTTTTGAAACATGGTCCTGGCTTATCTCAAGATAGAACCTTCTAAGATAGATAGCCCGCTCATGGCGATTACACGAATTAAACCTTTACCAAACTACTATTACGGTTGGGTATTGCACAGTCATCAGAAATAATGTCAATCTTCCAAACCATAATACAACCTTCACGGCTTCAACCATTATCACTATATTCCTCTGGCACGATCGCCTATGATTTTCCTCTTACACTTAAAGTGTCGGCCACCTCTTTGGCCTTTCCTGATAGTAAAATTTCCTTACAATCAATGTCTTTTAAATGATCTTCAACTAAATTTTCTACCTCATTTCCAATCACTGCTTGCGTGAAAATGCTCTTACGCTTTGGTGAAAAAAAATATCACCATTTTTCCATAAGTTATTTCCTCGGTCTTTTAGAGGTTAACATTGTCACAACTGACTCTCGATCATACTTAGGACGTCTCTTATCTTGGGTCCTACATGTTTTCACCAATCTCGACCTTCATTGGGTCGATCTATACTTTCTTATGGTTCAACACGTGCCCACCTGGCATTATTATAATTATGTCATATTTCCTTTATCAAAATTTTTATTCTTGAGAACTTTAAATATTACCTTTCTCCTTATAAAACCTCTAAGGTTATCCTTCAATCGTTCCTCCTGTATTCCCTAGATACAGGGCATATCAAAATACCATTTACTAATACTAGAACCATTGTCTATATACTTCTGAAAAATTTCTCCACTGATCCTTAAAGGTTGTTGTTACCTTAATCCTTTCCAATTCATACTGTCAAAACTCATAATGTCCCTAATAAGGGCGAAATGCCAACCTTTATGCATTCCCCTAGGGTTCATCTCAAGTTATCGAAGTTATATCCTTAATTCCACCTTTAAAAAGGTACTTTCATCCTTCCATAGATAAATCAAGTCATATATCCTTGATAGATTATCTTATTCAATCATTCCCACCTCGATAGTCTATACCAATTTCACAATAGCATCCTTGTTCAAATTGAGGTCAACCCATATGGCCTTCAAAAGATAACAATGTTTACCCGCTTTTCTTTCCTAATTTGGTAATGATAACAGGGATGTTCTGGAAGATATTGGTCGTGTTCAACGTGAACTTCTTCTTAATAATTCCTCATTTACTTTTGTTGTTTATCTCAACAGTCATCTCAATGTTGGGATATCTTTCATACCGGGCGTCTCCCTTTCTGGGTATCATGCCACCAGTCTTACACTTCACATTCTTGAAGGTCACTTCCTTCATCCAATTTTCCTAATTTCTTACTTTCTTGTCTCCTCAGTCTATCCGTGTCTCATTATTTATTCTTCGAACTATCTCAAGGTTTCCTCGAATCCTCCCAACTTACAGGGGATAAAATATATGTATCTCTTATTCCTTCAATCATCAACTTTAACTCATGGTGAATCACCCTCATCCTGATGATTACATACTTTTCTATTTCTATTACTACGAGTCTTTAGGGTTTCCTCATACCCAACTCCCTTATCATTCCTCAAACTCTATTGCCTTTATATTCCTTTCCACTTCAGTTTCTTTTTATATTTTCCTTTCTCTTATCATTATTTCATGAACCAACACAACATAAGCATTGATTTCAAACATCCCGTCATTCTGGATTCGTGTCCTCAGAATGAATCTTGACAACTTTTACAACTTAGATTCATAATTCATCATACTCTTCTTCCTTTGTTCTGGCTCTAAAGCTTTTACATTATCTTCATAACCTTGGGAAGTACTTTCCTGAAAACAATTGACTGAACTTAAATCAGTTTATTATAATCTCTTGCTCCGTGCCTTCCTCGGCCTTTCACCAGCGGGTGGCCTCTCTCTTAGGAGGGTAAGTGACAAAAACAGTCTTTTGTGATTCGTCAATCATTTAGAATCTCAAATGATTCCTATATTTCCTTTAGCCAGGCTCTTGCCTCGAATGGGTCAGCTTGTTCCTTGGAACTCTGAGAGCTTAGAGACTTAAAGGTCCTGAAAGAATTTCTCGCCGCATTGTTTCCTCAGGGTGGTGATTGGGGATAATAGTCTAAGTTCTGTTTAGGCAGGTCCATGAATTGCCCAATAGGAGTACCATCCTGATTCTCCCAATCTTGTTCAACTTCCGTTTTCTCAGTATGAAATATTCCAACCTTCTCCCATAATCGGGGTTATCTTATACGTTAAAAATCCTTGTTTTCCACTTCATTATGTTATGGGTTCCTTCTATCTTGATGTCGACCTCCCTGACTATCACGTTCAGGGTTTGCTCTAAATCTTATTCCTTAAACTAGCTTTCATCTAAGATCTCATCTTTAAGTTCTTGAACATTTGGAACCCAAATTCTGTAGGAATACCTCATTATTCCTTTATCATCTTTCTCGGTATTAATCTTTTATCTAATTGATGGCTCTCTGCCTTCATTCATCACTTTTTCTGGCACAATATGTTCTTTTCTGATAATTCGGACTGTATTGCAATCACAAACAGCTTTTCGGTACCGGCTCCGGTTACCTTCACTTCTATTTCCATTTTCTCAAAATCTCTTATAAATTCTCCCAAAGACATTATCATCTTGAGTCTCTCCTTTTTACTAAGGGCATCAGCCACCACATTGGCTTTCCCCGAATGATAAAGAATCTCCCAATCATAATTCTTGATTAGCTTTAACCGCCTCCTCTAGCGTATGTTGAGCTCTTTCTACGGGAAAATGTACTATAGCACTTATGGCTTAGGTAAATCTCGTACTTCTCTCCATACAAGTAGTGTCTCCAATCTTTAGGGAAAAACTATTGCCACGAGCCCCAGCTCATGGGTGGGGATATCGAATTTTATATTCCCTTAATTTTCTTGACGCGTACGCGAGTACCTTGTTGTGCTGTATAAGAGCACCCTAATTCCTTATGCGAAGCGTCAATACAAATCACAAAATCTCCTTTTTTCCATCCGGCAATGCCAACATAGGGGCCATCACCAATCTTTGCTTCAGTTCTTGAAAGCTGTTCTTGCATTTCTCTGTCCAGTCAAACTTCTCAGTCTTACGAGTAAGCCGCGTTAAAGGGCTACTATCTTTACAAACTTGAACGCACCTCCGGTAGTGACCGGCCAATCCTACCTCTGGTAGTCGCCCTAACCATAGTCATCAATTCCTCAGTGGTCCTTTATTCATTCTTGTCAGGATCCTCCACGGGATTCTCCCTAGCAACAATCCCTTCTAGGACAACATCCTCAACCGCTACATCCTCAATATGAACATCATCCGGTCCTGCATTAGGACGCTCTATCAGATCCACAATCTGATCTCCAATTAGTAATAAAACATCATCGCGCTGTCGCTTCTCAACCTCAGGGTTCGGAGTCCCGCTACCATATACGATAACGAACTACGCTTCTATCACGATATTTATAAGGGTTCCCATAAGGGTTTTAACTGTCAGTACTACGTTAGGTAGTCCGACTATGAACTTGGCAAGAGATCTTATTTTCTTAGTGAACTTATTATCTTAACGTCACATCATCTCTGAGGTTTATAACGCTTAGCTCTGATACCATTTCTGTAACACCCCCAAATCTGGGGTCGGGGATTCGGGTTGTCACGACTTCCATTTCCCTTATCAATACTTAATCTTAACAGTCAACCAACTACTGCGTACTGTGACCCCACAATACACACACACACACACACACACCACAAGTTATAGTCTCAGAGATGAATACCAAAAATAACACAAGTCATTTTATTCCACAATTATAAACCATTTCACCATAAAAAGGGTTTCTAAATAGTTTACATTTCCTTTCCATTATTACAATTCATAAATATACATAAGTCCGGTACATCAAAAGTTGAAAGCCTAGCCTATTGGTAGATCCTACCTCAGCTACAACGACATCAACGCTTACAGGAAACTGCGGAACGTTTCCTATCCACTCACGAGTTGGGTGCTTGGTCCTGATCATCTTGTCTATCTGTTGTTGTGTGATGAAAGAAGAAAGCAAGGGTGAGCAACAAGCCCACCAAAATAATATGTATAATAATTAACAATAAATGAGCATTCTCATAGTACTCATGAAAGTCTTGGTCGAAAGAAATGAAGCAAGCTGACATCTTAACGCGACCAAGTCGCAAAATATTCAGTATATATATATATATACATATATATACTTTTCACAATATTTGAAATCCTTTGACATGTATAACATCCACAGAGTTCCAGTTTATAACTGTATAAAAATATCGTTGCAAGGTGATCTCATATATCTAACCTTGTCTCAACGTTTTTCTGAAAATCTTTGACATGCACAAGATAATCATTTACTAGATATAAGTTTAAAAGATGAAGTTACAAGATACTCCAATATACTTATATCTTTTCCGAATACTACTTGAACTACCACCGTTCAAGTTATAATTAGTTTCAAAAGTTCATCACACAGATGAGACTACAAGATAAGACTTGAATAGATTCAATCATTGAAATATTATTGAATGAAATGAAGTTAGGAGATACTTCATTAAGTCCCGATATATATATCCATATATATCTCTCATACATTTCCTGAAAACCTCTGTCATATAAAGTATGAACAGAGTTGCAATATCCAATGAATTTGGAAAGAAAAGAATTTTGGCATAAACCCGATATCTTGCTGATCAGGCAAAGATACCAATAAGTAACCTTTTCTACTAGTAGATGGATGAATCCCCCACCGGTCATCACCCTGGCCACATAAGGACCTTGTGTTGGACCGCCACCCGGCCTCTTACGCGTTGATGGACTGCCACCCAACCACTTACACTTTGATAGACCGTACCCTGGCCTGTCGCTTATGCCGACTCAATTAGCTGGACTTACTTCCCAAACGTTGGGCAAGTAATCAAATTGTTTTCTCAAAACAGCAACCACATTGCGGATGTAAAATACACCACAGAGCCGGATCCCCCAGGTTTTGAGCGAGTATTTAAATCCCCTTCGAAAGGAGGATCTTAAATATAAAAGAATGAGTTTTGGGATCCGCCCTAACTTTTAGAAATCATTTTGAAGACTCGAAAACATTTTTAAGAATGTTTGGAGTACTGCCGATTTATTAAAATAAATCAGTCCCGAAATATTAGAAATATCTGAATATTATTATTTAAATAATATTCTCATAAAGATAATCCTTATAAAAATAATCGAAGTAGAAGTTTTAAAACTCATACTTGAAATGAATATTAAATAACCAAAGATATACTTATACGAAAGTACTATCTTTATTTGAATAATCGAAAATAAGTTTGATTATCGAAACATTATTCTTTAATAAAATAAAGAATATTATTAAATAATAAGCGGAGTTATAATACCTCGAATGAATATTATAAATAATATTCATTAAATAAAATAAACGGAGTCATACATCCTCAAATGAATATCCAATTAATAATCATTAAATAGAATAAACAGAGTCATAAGTCCTCGAATTAATATTCAAATAATATTCATTAAATAAAATAAAGTTATCGAATAAACCTTATTCGATCAATAGTTTTGAAAACTATATCCCTATATATATAAATATATATATAATATACTCGGGAACATCGACTCCCGGTTTAGAAATATGTTCACCTTTGGGTCCCCTATACTAAGGGTATACGCAACTACTGCTTATCTTTAGCATAGGTATTATGCAACTATAAGCATTGAAATCAACAGATAGATAACCAGATTATGAAACAGACATGCATATATACCATATCAGCATGCTCCAATATATCGCAAAATTTGCTAATAACAATCATGCACTTATCACAAGATAATGCATATACATATATTTATATCACAACAACAGTATAACGGGTAGAAAACTTGCCTGAGCGACTGGGGGTTATAAATGGCTTGGGACGACTCTGGTAACCTATAAACAACATATAAGTTGAAATTAAACCAAAGTCACTTGTAAATCTATACTTTAACCAATTTAGACTCTAACGCTCGATTTGCGCTTAATGATTCTCTTAAGTCGCTCGAGTACCCTCGGCTCCACCATTTTTAATAAATTAACCATTACGAGTTTTAAGGCGATTCTTTCGCGAGTGTCTTACCAACTGCCTAGCACACTTTAAATATATATTTCATACTCCAATTAGCCCTTTTAGGTCTTTAACATATGTTTCAAAGTAAGGCGAGGGGTAATGATTCGTTCGCGAAACGTCGTTACTTAAAACGACCGTTTCTCCTAAACCGTACTTCGGAATCAAACGAACCATATATCAAAACGAAGCTCGTAACATGAACTATCTAAACATGGCAATGGTCAAAACCTAGCAGGGAGTTCTCGGGTCCTAATGTTATGAACAAAAGCAGTCTAAAGAAAATCGGACATTACGACGACTATGTTTACGCGATTTTCCAAATTTATACCATTCCAAATCAACCACCAATCAACCCCAATTCATTCATACAACCAAAATCCATCCATACCATACTACAACAGCCCCAACACCTCAATTTCTCCAATTTATGTTATTCTCAAACATGACTTTAAAACTATACTTAAGTCCTTTAACTAATCAATAAGATTTCAACATCCAATTTACTACAACTCCAACCCAAACTCTAAACATGCAAGCATCAAGCTACTTTTTTACCATAACAATCAAAATCATCCTAATATACAAAGTAAAGCTAGGGTTTGGAGATGTTATACCTTCCTTGAAGTGATGTGAGTAGCTAGGAAGCCTTAAGAAGCCTTGAGATGTCTTAGGGATGCTTGGATCTTAAAGGAAAAACAAGAAAAATCAAGTTAAAAATCTTGAAATCACTATTCATTATCTTCTTCATTGATTTCTTGGAAGAGATTGTGAATGATTTTGGAGCTCAAACTTATAGGATAGCTATATCTATGCATAAGGAGTACTAGATAATTACCTTACTAATTAAGGAAGCTTGGAACTTGAACTTTGAAATTTCTTCTTCTTGAAATGAAGAAAAGCCGAGAGAAAATGTTGAAGAAGAAAGGAAATGATTTTTTGTGTTTGTGATTTGTTTAGCTTAGCTTGGTTGCTTTTGATTTGATTTTGGTTAATTACCTTATTAACCTTGAAAATTGTGTGGTTAAAAACCAACCACACCTCCTCCCCCCCTATGTCATGCTTATATCACCTTTGCTATGTCATCACCCCTTACTTTCCCTCTTCTTATTGGTTTGATGACCTCATCATCCCTAACCTCATTGATTAACTCCAAATTGTTTGCCTAATGATCGCTGATCTGTTATACGGTTCGCTTAACTTTCGTTCTCGTTTCTCGTTTGAGGGATCATACCCGGGATCTTATTACTTGGGTTTCCTTAACCTTTCTCAATACATTATAATCCTTTTATGATCCTCTCTTATAATCCTTTAATTTAAATCCTTTTTATCCTGTTACCTTATACTCAATTCTTTCCGTATCTAGTGGATTTCCGGGAAAAATCAAAGTGTTCGGAATTGGATTCTGACGATCTTTACATACACTTATATACCATATAGAGTACTAATAAAATCTCAGAATATCAATAACAGAACCCCTACGAAGTGTGGCATGAAAAGTTTTCTCATTCAGCATAATCAACAAAAACAATATTCATAAGGGTTACAAAAAAAGTTCAAAATTTTGGGGTTATTACACTCAGTGTAAATGAGTTACAACTGCCATCAGAATTTATTTTGTTATCAGAGTATTTCTCCAGTAATCAGAGAATGTGAAAAGTCACCAAGAAAAATCAATTTGCTTTTCTAATGCATATTACTTAATACCAACAATGCACTTGGATCTTCCCTGTCACATATTTACTTTAGATCTTAAAGGAGTACCTGATTTCAATTTTTTTTTTCTTTTGTTTTCTTCAGATAAGTGAGGCTTATCAAGCATGTAGTTCATCCTTAAGATTTATTGACATCAGAATTTGACAGATAAGAAGGAATAATGTAGTTTGTGACTTAGTAATAAGATACACAAAGTAAATTTGACAAAGATCAAAATTAGAATTTGCTTGTGTAATGGATTTCCACATAAATAACTAATTCAAACATGGGATATCTAGTTTGTTCAAGACTACTAAGTCAGCATCTAACAAGATAATCCTCATTGGATTGAATAGTCACAGAACATTCAAAATACTATCAGAGTATATAGAATCACATCAGATAACAATCAGTGTTTAATATGATACAATTTAAGCACAGATTACTTTGAGATAAGACAATCTGTAAACACTGATCATAAAGTCTGATGCATAAGAACAAAAACTAAGCAGATTTTGAGAAAGAACCTGAAACCATTCCAAGTTCATTTACCAGTCTTGTAAAAGTAGCTTCACATAGTGGTTTTGTGAAGATATCTGATAGTTGTTGATCTATTGGAACAAAATGCAATTCCACTGTACCTTCCATCACATGTTCCCTTATGAAATGGTACCTAATGCTGACGTGCTTTGTCATTGAGTGTTGAACAGGATTACTTGTCATAGCAATAGCACTTTGATTATCACAGTAAATAGGTGTTAGGTAACACACACTGTAGAAGGGGGTTGAGTACAGTGTATAATGCAATCAAATCGAATTAAGAACACAAGTACGTAACAAAGAATAATCTTATTAATAAAACAGTATTGCAATGGAACCGTTCTCTCTCAGTGATGAACAATATCACTAAGAGCTTCTAGGGTTACAATGAATAATATTCTCGATTATGATAACACTTCTAGTGTAAACCCTATGCTGTGTTTATATACCACACAGTTCAAGATAATCTCTAATTGATATCAAATATAATTCTGTATCCTAACATATATCAATTAGTTATCTTTTCCTCCAAGTCTTCTATTCAACTTCAGAGCATTTAGTAGTTTTTGAAATCTACTAAAAATGTCAGTGAGAGACTCACTATCTTCACTATGAAAGTGCTCATATTGCTGAATTAGCAGATGCATCTTATTTTCTCTAACTTGTTCAGTGCCATCACAGATAATCTGAATTGTATCCCAAACTTCCTTGGCAGTTTTGCAATTGATGACCATTACAATTCCAAATTGCATCTAAATCCATGCGCATCTAATGAACCATCGGGCAACTTCCCTAAAAGGAATAAACAACATTAAGAATGACTTCAATTAATTGAAGATGAAGTTCTGGCTCAGCACTTGGAAGAGATTCAACTACAGTAGGTTCTTGTGGGATCAGAGATTCCTGACCCCCTTCCACAGCTGCTGCTTCCATTCCTTCTTCAGAGGTTGATTCTTCTACAGCCATCCTTGCTCTTTGCTTTTTAAGTCTCTTAGCTGGTGCTCTTCTTGTTTTAGTCTTGATCTTCTTTCCTTTCAATCAGCCGCCTTTCTTATCTGAAAGTCTTTTGAAGTCCTGATATTAACTCCCAATGTATATCTTCTGATATCTTAAGTTCTGATATCTTAAGTTCTAACTTCAGTAGAAGTACTGATTTCCAGTTAAGTCCTGATTTGTCCTGTTAGTCAAGATCTGAAAACTAAACACAAATCATCATTAGACATGACATCACAAATATATCTAACAATCTCCCCCAGCTTGTAAATTAGCATAATATACAAGTTCAATAGATATTTGATGATGTCAAAAACATTAAGTACAAATGCATATGAGAATTTGACTAGATAACTAAAACTCACAGTCCTTGTAGCTTTTACCATCCTTAAAGTCTGATGTCAGCTTTAGCCTGTATATCCTTCAAAATTTAACAGTTGTAGTCCTCGATCTGGCTTCAGTGTTTGATCTCTTGAATGTCAGGAGTTGTTCTGAGATAGTTCTTCAGAAGAGTTCTCTCAGCATATTCAAGTTCATTTATCATCCTCCTTTTAGCATCTTTAAGTTCAACTATATCTTCTCATGTCTGAAAGACAGCAACCCTGAGATCATTAATTTTTGTTTTCCTTATCTCCTGATCCAGTCTGATCAGATAAGCTTTGTCAGACTCCAGTTCCATGTGCGGAGGTAACACCAACTCGTAAGCTACTTTGCCAACGCGCTTTAGAATCTCAAAAGGTCCGACATATCTTGGGCTCAACTTTCCTTTCTTTCCAAATCTCGTTAATCCCTTCCACGGTGATACTTTCAGTAATACTAAGCTTCCTTCTTCGAATTTCATGTCTTTCCTTGATTGATCTGCATATTTCCTTTGACGGTCCTGTGCGGCAATCAATATCTTCTGGATAACTTCAACAACTTCCTTTGTCTGCTGTACTAATTCAGGTCCAAGTATTTTGCATTCTCCTACTTCGTCCCAATACACTGGAGATCTGCATTTGCATCCATAAAGAGCTTCATAGGGTGGCATCCCAATACTGGCATGATAACTGTTGTTGTAAGCAAATTCTACCAGAGGTAAATGCTCGTCCCAACTCCCTTTGAAGTCAATAGCACAAACACGTAACATATCTTCAATTGTCTAGATCGTTCTTTCACTCTGGACGTCCGTCTGTGGATGGTAAGCCGTACTCATATTCAGTCTTGTTCCCAAATATTCTTGAAAACTTTTCCAAAATCTTGAATTAAATCTTCGATCTCGATCAGATACAATAGACACAGGAACTCCATGACGAACTACAATTTCCTTCACGTACATATGGACTAACTTATCGAGAGAAAATCTTTCATTTATAGGCAGAAAATGAGCTGACTTGGTAAGTCTATCCACTATAACCCAGATGGCATCATGATTAGCTTTTGTCCTTGGTAATCCAACTATGAAATCCATGGCAATATGTTCCCACTTCCATTCCGGAATCTCCAATGGCTATAGCAATCCACTTGGTCTTTGATGCTCTGCTTTAACTCTCTGACATGTATAACATCTGCTAACCCATTCCACAATTTCCCTCTTCATATCTGGCCACCAATAATTTTCCTTTAAATCTCTGTACATTTTAGTACTTCCTGGATGGATTGAATACCTCGAATTATGAGCTTCCTAAAAAATTTCATTCTTCAACTCCGTCACGGGTGGAATCCAAATTCTAGAAGAAAATCTAAGAATACCTTGATTGTCCTTTTTGCGTACACAATTCTTCACCTACCAAACGATTTATATCTTGATCCATTACATCTTCCCAACACTTCTTTATCTTCTCTAACAACTCTGGCTGGAAAGTCATACTATACACTTTTGCTTCATCAGGCTTGCAAACTCTAATCTCAAATTCCAGTTTCTGAAATTCCTTATATATCTCTTCGGGTGCTGATAACACATTTAACTTTTCCTTCCGACTCAACGCATCTGCTGCAACGTTCGCTTTACCGGGAAGATAATTAATCGTGCAGTCGTAATCCTTGATTAATTCTAACCATCTCTTTTGCCTCATATTAAGCTCCTTCTGTGTGAATATATACTTTAAGCTTTTGTGATCCGTGTAAATCTTGCACTTTTCTCCATATAGTTAATGTCTCCAAATCTTCAAAGCGAAAATTATGGCTGCTAGCTCCAAATCATGAGTAGGATATTTATGTTCATGTGGTTTCAATTGCCTTGATGCATACGCAATCACCTTATCGTGCTGCATCAGAACACATCCTAGTCCATTATGAGAAGCATCGCTATAAATTATGAAATTTCCTTGATCATCGGGAAGTGACAAAACAGGTGTCGTGATTAATCGTTGCTTTAATTCCTGAAAACTTTCTTCGCATTTATCGTTCCACATAAACTTTTCATTCTTCCGCGTAAGCTTTGTCAATGGTGTTGCAATCCTTGAGAAATTTTGAACGAATCGACGATAAGATCCCGCTAATCCTAAGAAACTTCTTACCTCTGTGGGTGTTCTCGGTCTTTCCCAATTTGTAATGGCCTCAATCTTTGCTGGGTCCACTTTGATCCCTTCATTACTGACTATGTGTCCTAAGAACTGAACTTCCTGTAGCCAAAATTCACACTTCGAGAATTTAGCATATAACTTATTTTTCCTTAAAATCTCTAAAGCTGTTCTCAAATGTTCTGCATGATCCTCTTCCATCTTTGAATAAATCAAAATGTTGTCTATAAACACAATAACGAACTTATCCAAATATTCCTTGAAAATTCTGTTCATCAGGTCCATAAACGATGTCGGGGAATTTGTTAATCCAAAAGACATCACTAAAAATTCATAATGTCCATACCTTGTTCTGAAAGCTGTCTTTGGTATATCTTCTGGATTAATCTTCAGTTGATGATATCCCGATCTTAAATCAATCTTGGAGAAGTACTTGGCTCTCTTCAATTGGTTAAATAGACCGTCAATTCCGGGTAACGGATAATTATTCTTGATTATAAGCTTATTGAGCTCCCTATAGTCGATGCACAGTCTCATGCTTCCATCTTTCTTCTTGACAAACAATACCGGTGCACCCCACGGGGATACACTGGGTCTGATTACTCCTTTATCTAATAACTCTTGCAATTGCTTCGCTAGCTCCTTCATTTCAACGGGCGCCATTCTGTACGGGGCCTTGGATACTGGTTTTGTTCCAGGTGCTAGATCGATTGCAAACTCAATTTCTCTATCTGGAGGAAGTCCTGGTAACTCACCAGGAAACACGTCTGGAAATTCATTGACGACTGAAATATCTTCAAGTTTTGCTGGCTTCTGACTTCTATCAATCACATATGCCACGAAATGCTCGCATCCTTGTCGTAATAACTTCTTGGCTTGAATTATTGTTAAGAATTTCTTTACTTGCTTCTGGCCCTTGAACATTACTATCCTCTCATCTGGCGTCTTCACCATTACCTTCTTATTTCGATAATCTATCTGAGCATCGTGCTTAGATAACCAATCCATTCCTAAGATAACGTTAGATTCTCCTAACTTAAATGGTATCAAATCTACACAAAACCTACTACCAGAAATCTCAATCTCACAATTCCCACAAACTTGATTAACAGATACACATTCTTGATTTGCTAATTCCACAGTCATTATTTCATTTAAACATTCAACTGGACAATTTAACTTACTAACAAAATCTTGTGAAACAAACGATCGAGTTGCTCCCGAATCTAATAACACTTTGGCACATAAAGAATTCACATTAAGCGTACCTGCCACGACATCAGTATCCTGGATAGCGTCCTTCACAGTCATATCAAAAACTCTAGCCCTTGGAGTCTCATTCACTGCTGGGGTAGATCCCATGATTCTTAATGTATTACTGACTGGGGCTGGTGTCTTGCAATCCCTGGCTAAGTGTCCTGCTTTCCACATTTAAAGCACGTAAATCCAATAGCTGGAACCTTAACTACTGGATTCCGGATAGGCTGATCCTTGTTTGCTGGCTCTCTTGCTGGCTGATTTAGGCACTCCCTTGAATAGTGCCCTTTCTGATTGCACTTGAAACAAACTACATTCAACTTATTACAAACTCCTCCATGCTTTTTCCCACATACCTAACAATCTGGAAAAGTTAATCTTAACTGATTTGGCTGGTTCACATTAACTGGACGGTTGCCCTGACTTCCGTCGCCTGCATTTTGTCTCTTGAAATTAAAGTTTCTCCCTGGCTGAAACTTGCCCTTCTTAAAATTTGGAAACTTCCCTGGTTGTGACTGACCTTCATTCCCTTCAAATTTCCTCTTCTTACTTTCCTTCTCCTTCTGGGACATCTCGCTCTCTGTCTCTGCAATCATGGCTTTCTGTACCACTCCTGCATACGTATCCAACTCAAAAATGGCTACCTTCCCTCTGATCCATGGCTTCAACCCTTGCTGGAATCTCTTAGCTTTCTTCCTGTCAGTATCCACATATGACGACACATACCTTGACAATTCTTCGAACTTGCTTTCATAATCTGCCACCGATATATTTCCTTGCTTTAACTCTAAAAACTTCAACTCCATCTGGTCCTGAACAAATTGGGGAAAATACCTTTCTTAAAAATAATTCCTTAAACCTCTCCTAAGTAATAACATCCGTACCTTCCAATGTCTTCACCATCTCCCACCAATAGGTGGCCTCATTCTTCAAATAGTAGCTTGCAAACTCAACCTTCTGTTCTTCCTTTACTTTCACTAAGGCAAATGCCTTCTCTATCTCCTTTAACCAAACATTTGCTTCAATCGGCTCTAAGGAACCCTTGAATTCTGGTGGGTTTACTGCCTGGAAAGTTTTGAAAGTTACATGGGGATTGGTTTGTCTTTGCTGTTGTTGTGCCAGGTGAACTGTTTGTTGGGCCAAGATTTAGAGAATCTGGGCTATTGCTGGATCTATGGGTCCTGGGTTCACATTCTAGTTTGTATCATCTTGATTGTTATTATTGTTGTTGTTGTTGGTTTCTTCATTCTGGGTGTTGGTGCGGGTATTTCTTCTGGGAGGCATTTTCTGTAAAGAATCAAACAACTTATTTAGATTTTAAATCAAATCTTTTGCATAAAAGAAAAGTTTTGTAAAACAGAAATATCTCTTTTTGAAAACAGTTGTAACTGTTGAACTAAGTAAATTGCATGCTTCTTTACAGAATATAAAC